>NC_051162.1:59350981-59373200 GCF_013339745.2 Dermacentor silvarum
AGCAAGGAATGAGCAAACATAAAATTCTAATTATACAATGTTAGCTAGGGCGTTCTTGAATAGGTGGTAATTTCTGATGGAGATTACATCCGAAGGAAGATTCCACTCTTCTGATGTCCGTGGTAAGAAGCACTGAAAAAAAAGAGTCAGTTCAGCAAAAAGGAATTCAAACTTTTTGTGCGTGATCAAAGCTCGGTGAAACATACTGAGCAGGTGATATAACCTCATGGCGGAGCTGAGGAGGATGAAATATGGAGTGAAAAAGACTCAAACGAAACAACTTATGATGGGATGCAAGGGATGATAGGTCAAGACTTGATTTCATGGCAGATAGGTTTGCTTTTCGGTTGTAGAAAGAAAGAATGAAACGCTTGGAGTTATTTTGAACCATTTCTAGTGACCGAATTAGGTTTTCATGGCTTGGATCCGAGATAGAGGCAGCAAATTCTAGTTTCGGGCGAATGAGCGTTTTACACATGGTTAATTTTATGGATGAAGATATTGTGCGAAGTTACGACGGAGGTACCCCAAAATTAAATTAGCATTAGCATATACGAAATGTGGTCTGCACAATAGAGGTTTGAAGTAATATGAATGCCAAGCTATTTGTATGACGACACGGCCTCTATAGAACTATTAGCGATGTGGTAAATGGACGAAACAGATGATGGTCGAGATATGCGCGTATGTTTGTATTTCCTTATATAAAGTTCCATCAACCATATGTTGCGCCATTTGTTAATAGCAGCAAGGTGGGACTGAAGGGCCTTAGTATCATCAATGCACGTTATTTCGCAATAGACAACACAATCATCGGAGAAGAGGTTAATGTACGAAGAAAGACACGAAGGTCAGTCATTAATGTAAATGAGAAAGAGTAAAGGGCCTAGTACCGTCCCTTGAGGAACCGCCGATCGAACAGCAGTGGGCTTTGAATTTACGTTATTTGTCGATACAAACTGAGAATGGTTAGTAAGAAAGATTTCTAGCCAATAGAACAGTTCAGTGTCTATGTTAAGCTGCCGTAGTTTGTAGACAAGCAGTTTATGGCATACCTTGTCGAATCCTTTACAAAATCTAGAAAAATGCAGTCAATCAGAGAAGAACGATCAAGGATGGTATGAAGTTTGTGAGTGAAAGAGGTTAGTTGGGCTTCACAAGAATATGATTTGGGAAAACCATGTTCCGATGGCGAAAAAAAATTGATTCGAGAAAGTTAGCAAGGTTTCATAACAGAATATGCTCAAATATTTTGCAGAGAATGCTTGTGATGGAAATGGGGCGGTAATTTAATGGTAATGGCTGGTTACCTGACTTGAAGAGTGCAATCACCTTCCCGATCTTCCATTCAACTGGACGAGATCCCGCGTCGAATGAATGCTGAAACAGTCTAGTTAAAATAATTGATGAATACACCAACGTGGCTTTCAAGATCATTGTGGTAAGTGAAGTGAAGAGGAACATTTTAATTTGTTAATAACATTTTCAACACTGCTAAAATAATAAATATAGGAAACATATAGTGTATTCGGTGCATGAAAATTCAGGCAGCGAGATATTTTGGTCATCAGAAAATTTCCGCGATAAAATGGTGATAAACACGGATGCATATTTTTCGGGAGAGATGGCACCACCAGTGCTGTTGATAAGGTTTACTGTGTTATCAGCCTTGGGATTTACGGAGCGCCAGAACTTTCGAGGATCGGTGGTCAGCATAGATGGCAAGGTATTTTGTTGATAATTCATCTTCGAGTTTTTAAGAGAAACCATGTATTCTTCGGAAGCCTGTTTGTACAGTTTCCAGCGCATGTTACTAGGACGTAAACGGGCTAATCTATACAGACACCTTTTTTGTTTGCTAGACGCTTAAGAGTAATATTAAACCATGGTGCATTACGATTTGAAATTATTCGGTGAAGCGGGATGTACTAGTTGGTTAATTCGGCGACTTTAGCTACAAATATGCTCCAGTTAGATTGAACACTACGGTTGTCGAAGTAGTTTAAAATGTATCTATAAAGTTACAAAACTCACGGTTAATTGCCTCAAAGTTAGCGTTCTTGTAGTTTCTAATAAACTTATATGTTTTTGAATATTGAGGTCACGAAAAGTTCATCTGAAAAGTAATAAGTTAATGACCACTTAAGCTAGGTAAGAATGTAATGTTAGAAACAAAATCAGGGTCTGATGTTAGTAGCAGCGGTTGAAGTGATTCTAGTAGGTTGCCGGACTAGCTGAGTGAGTGAAAATGTGGAACACAAGTCTAAAAAATCTTGTGCTAGTTTGTTGTAAGCTAATGGTGGTTCAGAATACCATGCTATGTTAGACATGTTAAAGTATCCTAGTAGAAAGAGTGGAAAATCGGGGTAACGTGATAGAACGCTGTTAATGGCATCGTGTAATTCATTTACAAAAGTGATAGTATATGAAAGGTGGCGGTAACAGTCCTATGACAACTTTTATTGCGATAGCAATTATATGGACACTTCAACCGGATTTCTGCCGTCGGCGTCGCCGTCGCCGTCGCCGTCGCCGTGAGGTTCCGTATAGATAAAATCTTCGCCGCGCGCCGTATGCCCCAGAGGCAGCGTGCGGGGACGCGTGCTATCACGGAGAGCGAACGCACTCAATCTCCCACGCGCAAGCAAGGAAGCGGAAAGCCAGCGCCGGAGGGAGCAGGGGGGGGGGGCACTTCTCTGCCAACAACCGCGCTCGTCGCTCGTCCGCACAGTCTCTTATCTCTCCCACGCGCAAGCGAGGAAGCGGGAAGCCAGCGCCGGAAGAAGCGGGGGGGGCGCACTTCTACGCTGCCAACAACCGCGCTCGTCGTTCGTTCGACCGCACCGTCTCTTATCTCCACACGGCTCTGACCTTTATGCGCATTCGCCGCTCAGTTTCCGTTGAAGCGACAGACCGCACGTACCTTCGCCCGCTGCTGCGGCGTATATATCCGCTCGCTGCCAGCGTTTTGACGGTCGTTGTCTGCAGTCATTCAGTGTGATCTATTCATGTTTGTTTGTGCGCGCTCGCACCACGCTTCTTCAATCAGTTAGTAATAGTCGGGCCACATTTTCCAACGCACGCTACACATGCAATGCTGCCCGGGTCGGCAGTGCAGCGCTACAGGTGTGTCCCTTCGCACGCGCTGCCCACGGGAAGTGCTTCTCATCAACACCGCCGTTTCACACGCGCCTTCTCGTGGTCATCGAGTCTCTCTTCATGTCGGTCTACTTACGCCGCAGCACACCTGCTTACTTAATCAGCTCATGTTTACTACAATTTATATTGCGACCAAAGCCGCTCACCTTACTTCGTATGACATTGCTGTGTTGCTATCGTATTCATCGCTTCGCCCTTAGGTCGAAACTGTGCCATTTTTTTGATGATTAATTTCAACTAAAGCCCAAAGCATTTCAAGGTGGCTCGATAGTTCAATGCGCCGAGAAGGAAACGTCTTTGGGACGGCTAACAAAACCCCACCTAAAGGCCTGTTGATGCAGTCGCATCGATAAATTCTAAAACGGTCAATGAATGGAAAGATTTCAGTGTCCCGAAGGTTAGAATGTAACCAGGTTTCCATTAGTGCCAAATTTCAGCAGTACAAATGTCAATGGAAGAAATGAGACAGTCGCGTTTATTTAGTACGCTTCGTATGTTACAGACAAGAAGTGTGAAAGGCGATGAACGGCATCCACTACCCCTCACGTGATCTTATGTTGCAGAGTGTGCTTTATTGCGTGAAGAGCGGCTATCGCCAGTTGGATTAACACGCGCAACAACCGTGTCAGATGCTAGGTCATGCATGAACTGATTTTAATATATGGATATCTTGCTATATCCCAACTTAAAAGGTGTTCCATCAAACTTGCTTCTAGCGAACTCGATAAGCCTTTTCCGGGCATGGCGTGTGGCGGGCGAAAAATCTTCGCTGACGCGTATGTATTTTTCTTTTAGTTGCGCGCGCATGCAAAGCACTTCCTCTTTATATTTATAATTGGAAAATTTCACAATAATTGGTCGGCACTTATTTGATACAAATGGCCCCAGGCAATGAGCGTGTTCGATTGAGTCAGGAGAAAAACTGTCAGCAACGCAGGTCATAATTAATATCTTTATTGCGTACTTCAGTTTGCGCCCAAGATTCATTGGAATCCACAGCGTCATGGAATAAAAGCTTGTTTCTTCTTGAACGGTCTTCCATTTCATTCAATCTTGATTGCAAAAGGTTGTTCTGCTTCGCCATTTTTTTCACCGAATCTTGTATAATGACCATCTTTTTTTCTACATTTTCAAGTCTCGGCGTTTTCAGTTCGAGTGTGACAAGCCTTTCCTCGATACTGTTAATTTTCGTCTCTATGTTTGACTGACTAGATTTGATTGCCTTTACGTCGGCAGCAAGCTCTGTGTGACACTTGGATGAGTGGATAGATCGCGCCTGCACATCGTTTAAAAGACAGAAAATGATGGACATTTGTTCCGCAGGGTTATCTGGCAATGATTCAACATCAAGTAACGCTTTATTACGAGTGCTAGAGGCTGGGTTGGTTTCAATATCCCCAGAGCACAGGAGTAGCAAAAGCATTGAAAAGCATTCGCAGTCAATGACATAGAGAACCCGTGGGCACGGGAGCAACAAAATAAAACAACGATTCTCAGTTTTCTTAGTATTTGTGATGATTATGGACGTTCGTGACTTGTTTGTGTGTCTTAAGACGAGAAAAACGCACAAGAGACGCTAGTAGGCAAAAAAATGTTTTTCTTTCAAACACACGATAGGCAAGGAAAGGAAATGAGAAAAAAACAATGTCACAGAGGAGTTTCCCACGCACACTGATGTACGCCACGCTCAGTCCTACTCCACCGTTCGGCGCGTCAAGAGTTCCGAAAAAACCATCTCACGGTTTCGGTCGTGACGAACGACTCGCTTGTCGTTGCCGCGGTACGGTGCCTGAGGCGAGCCGAGGCAGAGGTGGCACGGTTGCTGCTGCTGGAACCGTCGCCGGCACACGGCTGCGCTACCGTGTGCGGCGCCTGGCTATGTTGAGGACACCACTGCGTTGTCCGTCCGCAACTCACGAGGACCGCGACCCAGGGTCGGCCCACGCGGACAGCACCTCGGTAGGCCTCGACCAAGAACAGCCCTCAGCAACTGCGTCCTGGCAGGAGCCGCTCTGCAGGCCTCGTCCTTGGTCCCGGAACAGGCCTCCGCATCTGGCTCGGGTAGGCACGCCTTGGTCACTCGGCCGCAGCAGGAACCACGGCCCGAGCTCTTCCCGAGCATCGCACCCGACCTGCTGCCACCGTGGCTTCGCCGCTCGAGCTCCTCCGCACGTTCGCCACGTAGCGCTTCTTTTTCTTCGTTTTATTGCGATAGCAATTATATGGACACTTCAACCGGATTTCTGCCGTCGGCGTCGTCGTCGCCGTCGCCGTCGCCGTCGCCGTGACGTTCCGTATAGATAAAATCTTCGCCGCGCGCCGTATGCCCCAGCGGAAGCGTGGGGGGACGCGCGCTATCACGGAGAGCGAACACACTCAATCTCCCACGCGCAAGCAAGGAAGCGGAAAGCCAGCGCCGGAGGGAGCAGGGGGGGGGGGGGGGGGGCACTTCTCTGCCAACAACCGCGCTCGTCGCTCCGCACAGTCTCTTATCTCTCCCACGCGCAAGCCAGGAAGCGGGAAGCCAGCGCCGGAGGGAGCATGGGGGGGGGGGGGGGGGGGCGCACTTCTACGCTTCCAACAACCGCGCTCGTCGTTCGTTCGACCGCACCGTCTCTTATCTCCACACGGCTCCGACCTTTATGCCGCTCAGTTTCCGTTGATAGAGCGCACGTACCTTCGCCCGCGCAGCGGGCGAAGGTACGTTGCGCTGCCAGCGTTTTGACAGTCGTTGGCTGCAGTCATTCAGTGTGATCTATTCATGTTTGTTTGTGCGCGCTCACACCACGCTTGTTCATTCAGTTAGTAATAGTCGGGCCACATTTTCCAACGCACGCTACACATGCAATGCTGCCCAGATCGGCAGTGCAGCACTACAGGTGTGTCCCTTCGCACGCGCTGCCCACGGGAAGCGCTTCTCATCAACACCACCGTTTCACACGCGCCTTCTCGTGGTCATCGAGTCTCTCTTCATGTCGGTCTACTTACGCCGCAGCACACCTGCTTACTTAATCAGCTCATGTTTACTACAATTCATATTGCTACCAAGGCCGCTCACCTTACTTCGTATGACATTGCTGTGTTGCTATCGCATTCATTGCTTCGCCCTTAGGGCGAAACTGTGACATTTTTTTGTTCTTTTTTCTTCCAGCTCCCGTGCCACCTGCCCTCAGCTTGTCTTCTTCCCTTCGGTATGCGCTTCTAGTGAGTCCACAAGTCTCGGAGTACACGTAAATATATATATATATATATATATATATATATATATATATATATATATATAAATATTGTGTCCTTTCCCCACAATATCCCCCCGCTCAAGAAAGTTGTTAAAAAAACAACTTTTAGAAAGAAATACACAAATGAGTTCATTGATAAACCATGAACCGAAAAGGATGAGAAATCCAGAAGTCAAACGCGGCTGAGGTAGTAGGCACCTATGTTTTCGGCGCCCTTAATGTATTCAACCACGAAGTCATATTCGGTTAGCAAGAGACTCCAGCGGAGCACTCGGCTATTCATATGTTTGGCAGAGTGTACGTAAGCGAGAGGCTGGTGGTCCGTTTGCAGCACGAAACGTTTGCAGAAGAGGTAGACATGAAACTTTTGAATAGCCCACACAAGTGCCAAGGCTTCTCTCTCGATAGTTGAGTAGCGGGTTTCTCGTGCGAGGAGTTTACGGCTGGCATAGGCTACTGGATGTAGCACCCCGTCGTGATGCTGCAATAAGACGGCGCCAACACTGGACGAAGATGCGTCCGTGCGCAATATGAAGGGCTCTTGTAAGTCCTGTGATCGTACAACCGGACTAGACGATAGCAGTCGTTGCAACGTTTCAAAAGCTTGTTGCTGACATTCTTCCCACGTGACCCTGTTGTGACCTCGCTTCGTGGTTGTTTCCCGTTTGTGTAAACCAACAAAAGGTATTTCTTGCTCGTGTGCGGTGTCCGTTTGAACAACAACCACGGCGTGTTGCAAGACGTAAGCCGTGGACTCCCTTTCCTCATATTTCTTTAGGAGGTTGATATGAAATAGGCTCATTCGACACCCAAGGTCTACCAAATAGTCATATTCATTACGTTTCTCGATGGCTGTGAAAGGCCCCTTCCATGTCAGAATCAGCTTGTTCCTATCTGATGGTAGGAGCAGCAATACCTTGTCACCTGGTGATAGCTGTCGAACTCTCGTTTTTTTATCGTAATACTTCTTTTGTATGACTTTGGCCTTCTGTAGTTCTTCATGGGCTACCTTGCAGGTGTTTGGCAGGCGCTCCTGGAGCTCTACAACGTATCCATAAGTTATCTTCGTTTCCGCATCGACGTTATCACCTTGTCCACAGTTCCTTCAGAATGGACATCGGTCCCCGGACGAATCGACCGTAAAGCAGGTCGAATGGCGAGAATCCAAGGCTTGCTTGGGGAACTTCACGGTATGCGAAAAGCAAGGGAGCCAGGTATCTCTCCCATTGTTTAGGGCATTCTTGGCACATGCGGCGGACCATTTGTTTGAGAGTTCCATTGAACCTTTCCACCAGTCCGTTTGCCATGGGATGATAGGGAGTTGTAGGAAGTTGACGAAATGAAAGTAGTTGCCCGAGTTCTTGCATAAGGTTCGATGTGAACGACTTTCCACGGTCGCTCACTATTTCTCGTGGGACTCCAACCCGGGAAAACATTTCTAACAGTGCTTCTGCTACCCGCTCGGTCTCAATGCTCGGAAGTGCTACCGCGTCCGGATAACGCGTAGCAAAGTCCACCATCGTTAGCACGTATCTGTTTCCCTTAGCTGAAGTTGGGGACAGGGGGCCAATAATGTCGACGGCGACCCGTTGAAATGGTGTGTCGATGATGGGCATATTCCCCAGAGGGATTCGATCAACGATGTGTTTTGGTACTGCCCTTTGACATATGTCGCACGACTTTACAAAACGTGTGACGTCCGCCTGTACACCAGGCCAATAAAATTCTTCAAGGACACGGTCTGTAGTCCTTCTTTACCCCTGATGACCAGACAGAAGACCTTCATGTGCCATTTTCATCACTGTGTTCCGGAGATCCTTGGGGACGACAAGTTGCTCCAAGTATCGCCGTTCTACAGTGTGGTATCGTCGGAAGAGAACATTACGTATCAGCACAAACTCTATGACTGCTGATTTCTTGGATGTGGTTTTCTTCCCCAACGCTGCGAAACAATTTTCTAACGTGGGATCGGTGCTCTGTAATTTCCGCAGCTCTTTCGGGCTGATGTCCAATGGGTTAATCCATGGAACTGACAGTTCCCTTTGTTGCTTGTCTTCCTGTCCTACAGCTGCTGACACATTCTCTTTCCGTCCTCTATTCGGTGAAATTATGCGTTAACTTTGTTCCTGATGGGTAACCTGATCCGTGCGGACCAGTGCGGACCGAGGTCGCTCTGCCGGCTTCGGGATATGGGGTGTATCTGAAAGTACTCCGGTAACGTTGCCTAGCACAACTTCATATAAAGGGTTCTCCATGCAAACAGCAAGAACCTGTCCCTTGAAAAACGGAGAATCAGTACACACTTCTGCTTCCGGTGAACTCTTCGTAGACTGATCCAATAAGCGGATAGTGCGGATGCTACCAGTTAGTTTGGAGGCGGGAACCAACGACCGTTTCACCACAACTGTATTGCATCCGGTATCCCGTAATATGCTAACTAATCTTCCTTCAAGGTAGCCCTTTGCTGTCGGCATCTGCTTCGACACGCCATCACAAGTCGCATTGCTTGGTGTACAGTCGCAAATGTCATGACTCTGGGTTACCCTTTTCTTTTCATGTCCCGGTTCCACTAAATCTTCATGCTGCGCTTTCTCGGATCCTAAGAGAGAGCATGATGCTTCCCCTCGTTTTCCAGAGTCAGAGGGGCAACTATCGGATATGTGTCCTGTCTTCTTGCAAGTCCAGCACTGTGGCGACTTCGGTGCTCGGGATTTGGTCCAGCAATCCGCAGCTCTGTGGCCCTGCCTGTTGCACAGAAAGCAAAGCAGTTTTCTTTTGCTTTCGTTTGTAGTGCCCACTTTACCAGTGACCATAGACTTCCCTTTTTCTTCTTTACCCTTAGAGAGATTCACGATACCCTGGGCTTCCAAGTACTGGTCTGCCGCCGTTGCCAGCATGTCCAGATTACGACATCCTCTTTCCTTCAGAAAGATAGCCAACTTCTCGTCGCACCGTCTTATAAACTGTTCGGACACCATGTTGTCTCGTAGAGCTTCATAAGTCTTCGAGGTCTTCGCTAGCTCTTGCCAATGGTCGAAGTATCCCAAAAGCGCCCTGCGAACTATCGTCCTGTCTCAGCATTTTCGGGCCGGGCATCCCGAAACTTCACGCGTTATCCCTCGTCTGTGTAACGGAACCGCTGTAACAGCGTATGCTTCAGCTTTGCGTAGTCCGTAGAGTCTTCAGCAGACATGCGTCCTACCTCCGTTAATGCTTATCCCGTGAGACACAAACTTAGCGACAAGGCCCACTTGTCTGTTGGCCAACCTTGGCTTGTGGCCACCCTCTCAAATGTCTGTATGTAGGCATCCAATTCATCTGTACCCTCATTATAGGGCGGGATCATCTTGTGCGGGCTGCGAAAACTCTGACCACCACCTGTGTCCTCGCCTACAGAACTCATATTCGGACGCTGCGCCTCTGCAGCTCGACGTCGCTCCTCAAGGAGGGCTTGTTCAGCCTCCATGCGAGCTAGCTCCCGCTCATGATCTGCCTGTGCTGCTATGCGTGCCTCTTCTCGTTCTTTCGCTCTGTGGTCCCTCATTTCCTTCTGCTCAGCGCTCACCCATGCCACTAACGCCTCTCCACTCAGCCCAATCTCCTTCCCTAGCTCCACTAGCGTTCTCTTCTCGTCCATTCTCGTCAACTGCAAACAAACAACGTGAGGCTCTAAGATAGAAAGAGAGCTCCGTCGTGTTCGCGGAGGCCAGAAATTGTGATGATTATGGACGTTCGTCACTTGTTTGTGTGTCTTAAGACGAGAAAAACGCACAAGAGACGCTAGTAGGCAAAAAAAAATTTCTTTCAATCACACAATAGGCAAGGAAAGGAAATGAAAAAAAAAACAATGTCACAGAGGAGTTTCCCGCGCACACTGATGTACGCGACGCTCAGTCCTACTCCACCATTCGGAGCGTCAAGAGTTCCGAAAAAACCATCTCACGGTTTCGGTCGTGACGAACGACTCGCTTGTCGTTGCCGCGGTACGGTCGCCGAGGCGAGCCGAGGCAGAGGTTGCACGGTTGCTGCTGCTGGAACCGTCGCCGGCACACGGCTGCGCTACCGTGTGCGGCGCCTGGCTATATTGAGGACACCACTGCGTTGTCCGTCCGCAACTCACGAGGACCGCGACCCAGGGTCGGCCCACGCGGACAGCACCTCGGTAGGCCTCGACCAAGAACAGCCCTCAGCAACTGCGCCCTGGCAGGAGCCACTCTGCAGGCCACGTCTTTGGTCCCGGAACAGGCCTCCGCATCTGGCTCGGGTAGGCACGCCTTGGTCACTCGGCCGCAGCAGGAACCACGGCCCGAGCTCTTCTTCGGGAGCGTCGCACCCGACCTGCTGCCACCGTGGCTTCGCCGCTCGCGCAACTCCGCACGTTCGCCACGTAGCGCTTCTTTTTCTTAGTTCTTTGTTCTTTTTTTCTTCCAGCTCCCGTGCCACCTGCCATCAGCTCGTCTTCTTCACTTCGGTATCACTTCTAGTGAGCCCAGAAGTCTCGGAGTACACGGAAATGTATATATATATATATATATATATATATATTGTCCTTTCCCCACAGTATGTAATGAGTATCTGTTACACACCTGGAAAGCGCACAAGCGCCGTAAATGAAGCAGGTTGCCAAAGTTGCTCTCGTGCCCACTGAAAGCACGGTCATGCTGCAAGCTCTTTATTGTTTCCGGGAGGGTTGGTATCGTCGATGACGTTGGTGCGCGGAAGGTACAGCGCACAAAGGGTGACCAGCCAAAGGCGAGGCCACCAGCAGGCGTTGCGCGGTCTCCGAAAACGCTGACCAGCCGTGACGGGAATTACAGGGTTCGCCGAAGCACCCACCGATGGCGAAAACCACAACGCAGCAGAGGCCAGGAGCACCTGGAAAGCGCAAAAGCGTCGTGCATGAAGCATGTTGCCGAAGTTACTCTCGTGCCCACTCAACATGTTTCCAAGTGCAATGCTTGATATGTTACAGTCCGATCGGGCTCACATTTTTTGCTGTCTCAAGATGTGTTCCTGCCTGGTCGGAATATCATGTTTGCATTTGCGCTTTATTCATGCGCCCGAATGCAATCATGAAGTGTCATTCTCGAGCCACACCACAATCGCGCGAGTAAGAAGAATGTGATGGTCCATGGAACTATCGTTTATTGCTCCATCAAATCAATGCCTGTACAGAGTCAATTGCTGTGCCTGTCTGACTTCAGTAAGAAACATTTGAGCAGCAAGCCCCGATTGATGTGCAAATGACTGCACCGTCTTCGGACATTAATCAATAACGCCCTACTATACGGCTGTTTTACGAGGAAGGTTAAACAAGTCGTCATCTTCCGAGCAAGATGTGCTCCCATGAGGCCTTAAATGCTTCACGTCAGTATTTTAGTCTTCTGAAAGCGAGCGTTCTTAGACATTGGCGTAATCCGGCGTGCGTCATATTATCGACACAGGCAGGGGAATCCGGTGCCTCGGAAACTATATCGCATATCTCGCACAAAAGTAAAAGTGAACGCGGAACAGGTCAACGGCACGCTGCAGAACGTTTTTCAGGAGTTTTGCAGTCCTTGCGCAGCTTTGTTATAGTCGTTTAGGAGAAAGGGATCTAAATTACATTTCGTGCCGACTACAGCCGCATCAGAAAGATGTTCATAATTCTCACCACGATCGACCGCCACGATTGACGATGCTGTTGACTGCCTTCGTTCCCTGTCGTAATTTTCAACGCTTCACCTGATTAGAGTAGTGGCAGATACCGGTGAACCCAGCTGGCAGAAAGAAAAAGTTTTTGTTACGCCTGGCATACTGTTTCAGTTTAACGACATGCCGTTTGGCCTATGTGAGGCTCCAGCTACCTTCCAGCTATTTATGGGCTTATTATATCTATGCTGTGGTTGCCTTTGGCCGATTTATTCACCAACACAACCACCGGCACGGCGTTGGTTTGGACTGCATCCAAAATATGACCTCATTTTAAACTCTAAGAAGTTCCATTTGGTGGGACGGCGAATCCGTGCGCTAGGATACCACGTCGACAAGGACGGCAGATGGCCAGTCATCAAAATATTTATGCTGTTGGCAACTTTAGACGGCCAAAGACAGTGAAAGCCTTTAGAAATTCCCTGTACTTTCATTCTAAATTCTGTAGGTTTAATAGACGACCCCAACTTGCTTGTTCATTGGCAGACCTGATTCGCATGGACGCTCTATATATATGAAGCGCTCAGTGCGAGAGTGCTTTCGAGCAGCTAAAGTTTTGGATCACCTCTGGGCCATTTCTTCGCCATTTCGATCAAGTGGCTTTCACAAAACTGCTTGCTTATGCAAGTGCTGCGTCCTGTTTCACAACGCACGCCAACGCGCTGTTGGTTACACAAGTTGTGCTCTGACGAAAGCAGATAGCAATTATAGAGTCATGAAACTGGAAGGCAGTGCTGTTGTTTCACCACCTCCAAAAAGTTCAGTCTATATTTCTTGGCCGAAATTCGGCCGAAATTTCAAGAATATTTTACATGAGGCTCCACCGCAGAAAGCCCACTGAAGGGTAGCTTAAGTTTGACAGCCAGCAGAGTACGCGACGGTTGCTTACGACTTTGAAGGACCTGCGGTACAGGCTATAGCGATATTTTGTTGCCGGTTAAATGATGCCAATGCACTCTTTTGCCGTCGTAGGATAATTGCCTTCTGCTTTTTATGGCAACTGGCTTGCACAAACGATAACTATTTCAAGTCCGTCTTTCTTTTCAAGTCCGTCTTTGTCTTCAATTCAGCTCTTCCATTTCTTCCATCTTTGGCGTTTCTCTTTTGAACTTCTCAGAAGAGTCAGCCACGGCGATGGGGGATATACCTGTTACAAAGCGGCAGTCGCCTCATTACACAAGTCCATGAATCTGGGCCCGCATTCACGAAAACTTCTTACGCTAGAATTTTTTGTATTAAATAATTTTAGCCAATCCGGATGCCAGACATACCATTAGCCAAGGCGGTCAGCCAATGGCAAAGCGAACTTACGAAAGAAAGCTTTGTTAATCTGGCCCCGGGGTACTACCTTCTTGTGCACGGGCTGAGGGAAATGTTCGATGTCACAAGTCTTCTTTGAATTTGTACCGGGTCTCATTGTTGATGACGTGGCCGATGAACAGGAGCTGTCGGTACACACAGCGGCTATCTCCCGGGTTCACGGTGAGTCCGAATGACTTGATTGATTAGAGTACAGCTCCAAAGCGCGTCAGGTGATCGTGAAAATTGGCTGCAATTAGACGACAGCATAAATGCTAGTCGGCGATTTGGATGATATTTCAAGTCTGCGAACATAGCAGAAGTACATCCGCTCGCTTTTGAATTACATCCGCTCGAACGCCTCCTGTAATCATGCAGTGGGTTTACGTCCTTCGTATTTATGTGAAGGCGAATATAATCGATACAAAAACGCAGAGTTATATCGTTCGTCTTCACTAAAACAGCAGGACACCGTAGGGTTCTTGAACGACTGGATAATTTCGTCGCGTAGCATTTCATCGATCTCGGGCTTTATGACTTTTGGTTTTCTTACCGAAAATATGCATGCGCTCTGAGGGAGGGGTTGAGTGCATTCTTCGGTTATTATACGATATTTCGCAACTGGTGTTTCTGAAATCTTCGATGAAGAAAAAAGCTGTCGTTTTATCGTAGAATAAGACATTGGAGCTCTTCGTGCTTCCGTCTGAGATGAGTTGCGTTAATGTGGAAAGCTGGATAAGTGGCTCAGACCATCGAGAAAGATTGTGTAGTATCCGACAGGACAAGCCCTTTGCTTTGCCACTACATTTTCCACGTGGGTGGTGTTCGTGCCATTGTTGATGTGCTTATATTCCTGGCTGAAGTTTGTCACAACTACCAGCGCTTTTGCTCCGTGCGACTGAACGTACCTCTTGCGACGCCAATTTTACGGTCGAGCACCAGGTGTTCATCGCTCGTTACGATGACTGCTATTTCTCCGGATGCTTCTTTGTGGACGTAAATCATGATGCTCACCTGAGTTGGTATACTGACACAATATTCCAGCATCCTCAAGGCATGATGACTGAAAGCCCTATCTGACGATATCAGTACGTCTGTGATCCGCCGTATCGACTAGAAAATTCTGCGAATTCCCTGTTAGTTCCCTGTTAGCTCAGTAGGTCCATGCAGGGAAATAAGTCCCGTGAGCACTTTTGAAAATGCGTTACCCTGTAACCAAGGTCCCATGCAAAGTCCGGACATGAATGGTAATCCATGCTATGCAAATTGTTGCATCATTTAGGAAATAAGAAACGGATAAATAAATACACGAGGCAAGTTGCGTGCCATCTTGGAATCAGCCAGGTACAGACCGATTGGGATGCCTTTTACTTTTATTAAAAGTTGCTCTTATGGAAGGTACTTCAAGTTGTGCAAAAACACGTCGGAACATCTTGCCAAGACGATGTTTCCAGGATGATCGCCGCCAAGTGCAGCGGCCTACCCACGCTGATTACCGTGGAATTACAGGGTTCGCCGAAGCACCCACCGATGGCGAAAACCACAACGCAGCAGAGGCCAGGAGCACCTGGAACCGTGGATTCGCTGAACTGTGAATTACCGTGAAATTACCGTGGAACCATTCTTCGAATGGTTCCACGGTGTGTTATCATCAACATCATCATCAGCCTATATTTATGTCCACTGCAGGACAAAGGCCTCTCCCTGCGATCCCCAATTACCCCTGCCTTGCGCTAGCGTATTCCAATTTCATAACTTCATCACCCCACCTGCTTTTCTGCCGTGTTCGACTGCGTTTCCCTTCTCTTGATATTAAGTTGTAAGCCTAAAGGTCCACGGGTTATTTATTATACGCATTACATCACTTGCCCAGCTCCATTTCTACCGTTTAATGTCAACTAAAATATCGGCTATCCCCGTTTGCTCTTTGATCCACACCACTCTCTTCCTGTCTCTTAACGTTACTCCTAAGATTTTTCGTTCCGTCGCTCATTGTGCGGTCCTTTATTTGTTATCGAGCTTTTTTGTTAACCGCCAAGTTTCTGCCCCATATGTTAGCACCGGTAGAATGCAATGATTGTACACTTTTCAACGACAGTGGCAATCTCCCAGTCAGGATTTGGGAATGCATGCTGTATGCACTGCAGCCCAAATTAATTTATCTATAACTTTCTTTCTCATGATCAGGGTCACCTAAGAGTAATTCACCTAGATAAATATACTCCTTTACAGACTGTGGAGGCTGACTGGCGATCTTGAATTCTTGTTCCCATGTCAGGCTATTCATTATTATATTTGTCTTCTGCATATTTATCTTCCACCCAGTTCTTAAATTTTCTCGATTAAGGCCCTCATTCATTGGTTCTAATTTGTCTCCATTGTTGCTGAATAGGTCAATGTCATCTTGAAACCGAAGGTTGCTGAGATATTCGCCGTTCATCCTCACTCCTAAGCCTTCCCAGTCTAAGAGCTTGAACACTTCTTCTAAGCGTGCAGTGAATAGCATTGGAGAAATTGTGTCTCCTTGCCTGACCCCTTTCTGGATAGGTATTTTCTACTTTTCTTGTGGAGAACCAAGGTAGCTTTGGAACCCTCGTAGATATTTGCTAAGATATTTACGTATGTCTCCTGTAGTCCTTGATTACGCTATGCGTCTAT
The DNA here is from genome assembly GCF_013339745.2 of Dermacentor silvarum. Lineage (NCBI taxonomy): Eukaryota > Metazoa > Arthropoda > Arachnida > Ixodida > Ixodidae > Dermacentor > Dermacentor silvarum. The sequence continues at coordinate 59,367,028 of NC_051162.1, forward strand.
GACTGCTGGTATCTCTACTGTATCAAATGCCTTTTCATAATCTATGAAAGCCATATAGAGAGGTTGATTGTACTCCGCCGATTTCTCGATTACCTGATTAATGACATGGATATGATCCATCGTCGAATATCCCTTACTGAAGCGAGCCGGTTCTCTTGGTTGGCTGAAGTCGTGCTGCCCTGATTCTATTGGAAGTTATCTTGGTGAATATTTTATACAATACTGAAAGTAAGCTAATGGGTCTATAGTTCTTCAGTTCTTCAACGTCTCCCTTCTTATGGATAAGTGTAACGTTGGCGTTCTTCCAGCTGTCTGATACACTTGAAGTTGTGAGGCATTGCGTATAAGGGCCGCAAGCTTTTCAATCATGATATCTCCTCCATCGTTAATTAAATCTGCTGTTATTCCATCTTCTTCAGCAGCTCTTGCCATGGTCATGCCTTTCAAGGCCCATCTAACTTCATCGCTAGTTATAGAAGGAGCCTCTCTATCCGGTTCAACACTATTTCGAATGAAAGTAGCTTGGCTGTTTTGGGCACTGTACAGGTCAGTATAGAATTCTTCCGCTGGTTTTACTATGTCATCGAAATTTCTGATGATATTACTATGCTTATCTTTCAGTGCATACATCTTCCCTTGTCGTTCCAAGCTTTCTTCTTACTGATTTCATGCTGCGTCCATATTTTACTGCTTCCACAATCTTTCCCACGTTATAATTTCGAAGATCCCTTAGTTTCTTGTTGTTGATCAGTTTTCACAGTTCAGCGAATCCTATCTGATCTCTCGATTTGGAGACTTTCATGTTTTGTCGCTTCTTTATTAGGTCCTTTGCTTCTTAGGAGAGCTTACCTACTGGTTGCCTTGGTGCCTTACCTCCCGCTTCAATTGCTGCTTCAGCCACGGTGTGTATAAAAAAAAGAGCAGAGATGTACGTGTTATAGAAAAAATGTCATCATCATCACCATCAGCCTATATTTATGTCCACTGCAGGACCAAAGCCCCTCCCTGCGATCTCCAATGAACCCTGTCTTGCGCTAGCTGATTCCAACTTGCACCTGCAAATTTGCTAACTTCATCACTCTACCTAGTTCTCTGCTGTCCTGGACTGTATTTCCTCTCTCTTGGTATCCATTCTGTCTCTCAAACGGTCCACCCGTTATCCTCCCTACGCTATACATGGCCTGGTCGGCGCCATTTTTTCCTTTTAATTTCAATTAGAATATCGGTTATCCCCGTTTCCAATTAAAACCGATTTGGAATTTGTTGCAAATCGAGTGATGGTTTGCGATTACCGATTACAATTACAGTTACATTTTTCAAAAATATAATAATTGGGCGCGACCAATTACAGCTCCACGAAAGTAAGTGAACAAATAACTTTTATGATACTTTCCTCCCTCCTTTTATTGATATTCCACAAATACAGTAATTAGTACGAGCTAGCTTGGGCCTTTTAATGTGTCCGCTACAGTCCTTCATATATTGTTTTTCTTCTCAGCAATTGCTGTTCACTATTTTCATTGATAATTTCCCCCCGTATACTTGTTCAGACAGCTGATCGCACACTGAAAACTATCTCCATGTGCGCGCTGAAGAGGAAGACTAGGTTGTACCCATGCAACACCTTGCCCACAAGTTTTACTTACTCAATGTTGCGATGCTTTTGTTTTGGCCTTCGATGAAGCGTGGCGCGTCATTCTTGTTGTGGCTAACAGAAAGTTAAATTAAAGGGAAACTGAGACATCCATCTAAATGTAGCAATTTGCTACAATGGAAACCCAATCGGGTTCCTCGAAAGAAGGCCTCGCAGTTTAAGAAAAATTCGTCCTGGTCCGAGATTGGAACCCGGGACCACCGCCTTTCCGGGGCAAGCGCTCTACCATCTGAGCTAACCAGGTGGCTAGCACATGGCAGGGCGAAGTCGAATTTGTCGTCAACTCGAAGCAAAGGCAAGTGTATAACGTAATAGTTCAGCGGAAATCCGCTAGGTGGAGATTTGGCGTTGACTTGGACGAGTTGGCTATGCGGCTATATTTGGGCCACTGAACATCTGCGACTTGGCTTTGTTTGGGCTATAAGTGGCGCCCTAATCGATGCTCCAGAGGTGGCTCTGATCGGGCAGAAGCAAATCTCGAAGGCCATGTTTAAGCTGGCTGAGCCGGCCGCACCTGGCTGTGCGTGTGTGCGTGCGCGAAATGACCGCCCCTACCCTTCCATTCCCTGTCGGCGCCGTTGTCTGAGCCGGTGCCTTTGATCTTTAGTGCACTCAAACTTACACCCCGCCTGACCGTTATATATGCACCCCATCCCCGAGCATCGGGATGAACCTGGGAGTAGTGGGTTTTTCACAGTACACTGTACCAACATGGCTATGCTCAGGAAGGGAGAGCCATAACATAGTCGGCGGTTCGGGCGATCGTGGCTCCGAAATGAAAGGGAAGCATGGGTGGATCACACGCTCCAGTGTGTTCATGGCCATGTCTTCTGGGTGAAGTATCGCGCCGGGCAGAGCTTTCACCTACTCCACGTTTCTCGCGCGAAGCTTTACTACCATTTTTATTCTCTGAAAAACATTGAGAGAGAGAGGGAGATAAAACGTCTTTTTTGAAAAGTCCCTGTTGGGTTCGAAAGGGGAACGAAAGGGCCGGGAGGCTAGTCCCGTAAAGCTCCCGTTCCCATCAGACGCAGGAAGTCAGTCCGTGAACATTATCCCCAAAGCCCATCAGTAACCCACACGTTTTGAACTGCCCACACATCACCCATTTCCTTCAAATGTAAACTCTGCACATTTACTTCTACCAGGACACACGGCAACATGCAGCTAACACTTTCAAGCCCTTATAGTTGCACTAACAGCTTTGCTGCAAAAGTAATATTAGGGCTAAAGCATGAGGTACCAATGTAGAATGCCCCCATATTTGTAGGCTTTGAACAGGAACACTAGGATAGTGCAATGAAATAATATTTTAGCATATTGTGCATACATGCATGTACAGTGCTCAAGGAATAAAAGGCAACAGGAAAACTAAAAAAATCTGGTTTTTACATACCGAAACCACGATCTGATTATAATGTACGCTGCAAGGGGACACTCCGAATAATAATTTTGACCACCTGGATTTTTTTTTGAAATTTTAATGACAACAGATATACACACCCTGAAAATGTTTTTCTACATAAATGTGCAAAACGCATCGAGAATATGCATAATCAAAGAAAATAAAAAAATATTTTGAGGAAACTTTCAGCAATAGAGGGACACCTTAGGCAGAAAACTGGAAGTGGGCTTCACCCCAAGCCACCTAAGTCTTCGTTTTCAGTTTGTAGAGACAGATCTCATGATATGTGAACCAGAGGTGTACATTTGCTTTATATCACGTGTGCGACACCACTCCAGCCGGTGACCTTGAATCAGTGTGTCGGCTGACCGTGCTGTCAAAAGAATACAAGTCTCATGCCAAACTTCTTCCTCGTCCTTCGCTCCTGCTCTAAACCAACAAATGACGATTGCTGCCTGTCATTCAGTGCTGTCTGAAGACATTCAGCCAGAAATTTGATACTCAATACCAAAAGTGGGCAAGAAAAAAAGATTACGGTATGTTGCCTGCAGGAGACACTCATCAATAAAGTGTTCACATGCGTCTAAAGTTAGGTACACAAGCGTGTTGCATTTCAGCCCTTTCAAAATGCGACCACCATGGTTGAGAATCAAGCGTGCAACCTCGTGCTTAGCAGCGCACCACAATACCTGCTAAGCCACCGCGGCAAGTTCTACAATGGGCATGCCAAGCTTTTATGCACTCCACACCCAATGAAATGCAGTCACCATGCACAAAAACTGAACAAGTACACTCATGCTTATCTGCAAAATAGCACATACACTGAGACAGTGCAATGAGTCAAGGAGCCAACTAGACATCGTTAGTGCCAGGACAACAGTGAGAAAAGCATGTCTAATACAGTCTTTGTACATTTATGCTGCATAACTTGAATGAAATGAATTGAAATGAAATAAATTGAAACCAAAAAGCAAGGCTACAGTGAAGAAGTGATGAGTTCATGGCTCACCGGAGCAGTCGAGCTTGGTGTGCATCACTTCCATGGAGAGGTTTCCAGCTTTCTCTTCGAGGCTCTGCAGACAGCAGGAAACACTCAGTCAGGAAAGGAGCCTTTGCTATAACCACCTAACTTTATTTGATTAGTACCGTATTTACTCGATTGCGATGAGTTTTTTCTCATGATTTTGGTTGCTTGAACTCGACCCTCGCATTAAATCTGAATAACTTTGAAGCTTACGTGACCAAAATACTGATTTGTGAAGCGAGATAGTCTACATATTGGTGCGAAAAAGGAATATTGAAAATTTCAGTTCTAAAAGCTCACTTTCTATTCTGAATTTTGGCCTCTAGGACCAGGCTGCCCCTTAGACGGTTCCTGCAACACAATGCGCCAGAGCCTGCCCGGTGAGTAGATGGGCTGTCAGAAACATCCGAGCCAAACATTTCTGTACTATATACTCGTTGAATGAAAAGAGTCAATTTAAGGCTAACTATTGCATATACCTTTGTTGAATCCCGCTTAAGTTCATGTTACATCAGTGCAATTTTGGCTCTTACGCTTAGATAACCTTTAGAGATGAGATGTGCAGAGACATCACACCGCCTTTTCATTTGCCCTTATCTGGCAATTTACTTCAAAATATCCGTCACATTTCATTCCGTGAGCAGAGTACATGCAGCTGAGTGCCTACAATTGTACTTGACAGATTGTCCTACTCTCTCCTGCAATGTTCTGAAACTCCACCACCACGTATGCCTATTCTGCTCACGGCATAATATGCTCTTGGCCATGCCTATTATGGAGCATGACGGCTACTGGACAAATCTATTTCAAAACGGTAAAAATATTTATTTATGGATTTCACTGGTGCAAGGTTCAAATATGACCAAAGTGTGTCATGCGAGTGGCGATGAGTTTTCAATATAAAAATTGTGAATGGTTGATGTAACATAGCTGTAAACAGGTCTAAAAATCTGTCGCTGTAAATTGAATGAATTACAATTAAACCTCCATAATTCACCTCTTGTCAATTCAGAAAATAAGACAATTTAGACACGTCCTTTTTGGCTGGCAGGCATATCCATTATTGAGTAATTTTTAGTGCAATGAAATTCGTTAATTCGGACGTATACGCCGTACATCGGTAAATTCAGACAATTCTTGGAGCTTGGCGAGCGCCGCGAATGTCGGACTTAAGAGAGCAAAAATCGTGTACACCAAAACGAAGCGGTGGAGTGGTGGAGTTCGCATTGCAATAGCCATCAGTAGAAATGGTACGTGAATGACACCAACGCGAGAACGCTTCATGCCTATTTGTGCCTTTAAAGCCTTTATTCTTGCATTTACCGTGTTAGCCATGACTGCGTAGTCGCACTCTATGATCGTGTTGACAGCCTGCACGGTTTCGTCCTCAGCGGTTGCGGCAAACAGTAGTTTCGTTTTTACTCAGAGCAAGAGGATGAAGAACACCGTCCACATCGCGATGGGTGGCGACCTGGCGACACTCATGAACACCTCTCCAGTCTCCCTCCACGCCTCCGATACACAAGTTGACTGCGCCTACATCATAGGGATGAAAGGGGGATGGGAGAAAGGCATGCGAGGCTGGTGATCTAAAGGATGATGCGAGAAAGGTGTGCAGCACCATGGCAGGTGCAACGACTCGAATGTTTTAACATTTATCCCCTGGCTTTCTAGTTCCTTTTCTTTTCGGCGTAGACACCCAGTAGCCAGATTTATTTTTATAACCGATATGCGGCACGACAGCACTATAGTAAGCGGTTAAGTATTTCACCATAGAACACACAAAAGTTGTTGATCCATCGCCTGCTCATAGTAACGTATATCCGATATATTGTTAAAACCGGTATTCTTATAAGTGGGCTTTTACTGTAGTGCTTTTACAGCTGCTGTCAAGAGAAAAAAACGTGGAAAAATAACATGGAGTATTATTTATGTGTCAAATTTACAAGGTTGTGCAGCCTCTCTCATGATGACTTATCTCATGGACATGGGTGCTGTCATTGCCGATTGATGACGCAATTTAAGTCAGTGCACCATTTAGCAGCATGGTCATATTTCTAGTGTTGTCTTATGTCATGGCGCTGGCGAAA
>NC_051162.1:59373300-59417514 GCF_013339745.2 Dermacentor silvarum
GCTACTAAGGCAAGTGTATGGCGCTCGTCGCATAACCGTCCGCTATGCTACCACTGTGGCGAAGCGGGTCACGTGTACCGCGACTGCCAGTACCGCCAGCTGGGTCTCCGCGGCTTCCATCCCGGCGCGCGGTGCCCACGTTACGGTGAGCGTCCTCGCGAAATCGAAGCCTATCTGACGGGCCAGAGAATTCCATCGACTATTCAGCGCCGCCAATCACGATCACCATCCCCTCGCCGGTCCGTGTCACCTAGCTTGCCCTCGTCGTCTTACGCTCACCTAAGGAACCGCTCACCGAGTCCCCACAGGGGAAACTAGGAACCGCGACTTCTGGGGGTGAAGTCGCTTTACAACGAACATTCCAAGAACCTCCCTCCGCGCAAGGACCTGACGACGATCGTTCCGGTTTTTCTTTATTTTCTGACAGTACTAGGGTTATTTCTGCCGACATCGCCGTAGTTGTTGATAATCATGCTGTTACTGCCCTCGTCGACACCGGTGACGATTATTCAGTTATGAGCGGCGCACTCGCATCTAAATTGAGGAAGGTCACCACGCCATGGCAAGGGCCCCAGTTACGCACGGCAGGTGGCCATCTGGTGATGCCAACTGGAATTTGTACGACACGTATTCGAATCCGTGGGTCGACGTTCACGGGGTCTTTCCTCGTATTACCTGTGTGCTCCCGCCCAATAATCCTTGGAATGGACTTTCTTTGTGAATACGGCGAAATCATTGATTTACGTGAGTTGCTGGTGTCGTTCGAGGACCCTTTTACTTCTGAAACTGACAACATCACCCAATTACCGAAGACCGCGCTGCGTGTGTCCGATGAATCCGTGACTCTGCCTCCTCGCAGCAGCCTATTTGTCGGTGTAGAATGTGAACAGGATGTTCCCCACGCTGTAATTGCGGAGGAAATTTGTCTTTCCTCCTTGCACGACAAATATGCGTTGCGAGAGGAGTTATTCAGCCTCGAAACAGACAGGCTCACCTGCTGGTCACGAACTTTAATGAGGAATATCGTCATCTCACAAGACGCACCGCGATTGCATACTTTGGAGAAATTGCCGACGTCAACGGTCCGCCAGTATTACCTGCTCTTTCCCCGTCTGACGATTCTGCCATGGCGTTTGCGAGCACTCTCGATGTGAACCCGAGCCTACCATCAGAACAACGAGAAAGGCTTCTCGATGTACTCGGTTATTTTCGAGATTGTTTCGCTACAACGACGAAGGTTAACCAGACGCCGCTTGCCCAGCATCGTATCATTACCGAACCAACCGAAAGGCCCGTTCGACAACATGCCTATCGGGTATCGCAAAAGGAACAAGACGCCATACGTCACCAAGTTCAGCAGATGCTTAAAGATGAGGTCATCCAGCCATTGACCAGTCCCTGGGCTTCGCCAGTTGTGTTAGTAAAAAAAGAAAGATGGTACCTTGCGCTTTTGCGTGGATTATAGAAAATTAAATACGATCACGAAGGAAGACGTTTATCCCCTGCCCCGAATAGATGGCTCCTTGGATCGTATAGGCAACGCTCGCTACTTTTCTTCCATGGATTTACGCAGTGGCTACTGGCAAATCGCAGTCGACGCGCGTGATCGTGAAAAGACCGCTTTTATTACTCCTGACGGACTCTACGAGTTCAAGGTGCTTCCTTTTGGATTATGCTCAGCGCCAGCTACTTTTCAAAGAATGATGGACACGGTTCTCTCTGGGATGAAATGGCAATCGTGTCTCGTTTACCTCGACGACGTGCTGGTCTTTTCGGGCACGTTTGCACAGCACGTACAGCGCCTTCAGACAGTTCTTCAGGCAACTCGAACAGCTGGACTTTCTCTAAAACCCGAGAAATGTCATTTTGGGTACGAAGAACTGAAGTTTCTAGGTCACGTTGTAAGCCATGCCGGCATCCGCCCAGACCCCGGAAAACGAGCGCCGTCACCGCATTTCCCGTGCCAACAAATATGCCGATCTCCGCCGATTTCTGGGGCTCTGTGCGTACTACCGACGCTTTGTCAAAAATTTTTCTAATATCGCTGAACCACTCAACCAACTTACGAAGGAAGGCATCCCGTTTGTTTGGGGTCAGGATCAGCGCCTCGCATTTGATACACTCCGCAACCTTCTCCAGGCCCCACCTGTACTTGGTCATTTCGAGAACGCTGACACGGAGTTGCACACAGACGCCAGCAACGTCGGCCTTGTATTGGTTCAGTGGCAAATTGACGTGGAGCGTGTGATTGCCTATGCGAGCCGAACGTTATCCGCTGCCGAGAAAAACTAGTCTGCCACAGAAAAAGAATGCTTAGCCGTTGTCTGGGCCATAACAAAGTTTCGGCCATACTTGTACGGTCGCCCATTCAGAGTAGTCAGCGACCATCATTCGCTTTGCTGGCTCGCGAATCTCAAAGATCCCTCAGGTCGCCTAGCGCGATGGAGCCTTCGACTGCAAGAGTTTGACGTCACCATCGTTCACAAGTCAGGACGCAAACACCCTGACGCTGACTGTCTCTCACGTGCACCAGTCGGAAGTGCCTCCGCTGACCTTGAAGAGGACGACAGTTTTCTTTCTGCCGTATCAGTAACAGATATGGCTCAACATCAACGCGACGACTTGGAGCTCAGCCCTCTCACTGACTACCTGGACGGGCGCACTTCAAGCCTTCCTCGAAATTTCCCACGCGCGCTAGCCTCCTTTTGTTACCGAGATGGCGTCCTTTATAAGAACTTTGACCATACGCAAGCTACATACCTGCTAGTTGCGCCGACTTCGCTTCGTGACGATATTTTACGTGCCTGTCACGACGAACCGTCGTCCGGACACCTGGGGTACACACGCGCGTTGGAACGAATTCGCCGCTGTTGCTACTGGCCACGTCTCGCAAAGACTGTGAAGCAGTACGTTCGCACATGTCGCGACTGCCAACGACGTAAGACTCCACCTGTGAGCCCAGTGGGACTGCTATACAACCAATAGCAATACCGCAGAAGCCATTTCATCAGGTTGGCATGGACTTGCTGGGATCATTCCCCACGCCTTCGTGCAGCAATCGGTGGATTATGGTCGCTACCGATTACCTAACACGGTACTGCGAAACAAAGGCACTCCCAAAAGCTACTGCAACAGACATCGCCCATTTTTTCGTGCACAACATTGTCCTCCGTCACGGAGCGCCAGCGGTCGTCATTACTGATCGTGGGACAGCTTTCACCGCCGAGATGCTACAGGAAGTCTTGAGGCTAAGCGGCACTGCACATCGCAAAACTACTGCTTATCACCCCCAAACAAATGGACTGACTGAACGCCTGAACAAGACCATCGCGGATATGCTGTCTATCTATGTGGCCATTGACCACAAGAACTGGGACGAGATCCTTCCTTACGTCACTTTTGCGTAGAATACCGCAATTCAAGAAAGTATAGGCTTCACACCTTTTCGTTTAGTGCACGGTCGAGAAGTCACCACGATGCTCGACGCCATGCTCCTTCCCGACAACTTGGGAATGTTTAACACGGACGCGGCCATGTTCGCCCAGCGCGCCGAGGAGGCCCGTCAACTCGCGCGATGCCGTATTCAGTGTCGTCAAACCACAGACGCGCGCCGCTACAACCTTCGCCACCGAGAGGTTGCCTACAATCCTGGCGATGAAGTGTGGGTGTGGAGCCCCATCCGACAGCGCGGCCGGTCAGAAAAGTTGCTGCGTCGCTACTTCGGTCCCTACAAGATTGTACGGTGACTCAGTGACGTTACCTACGAGGTTCTCCCAGAAGGCACCCCTAGAAACTCCCGTCGGCTTCCTCAAACTGAAGTGGTTCATGTTACAAGACTAAAACCATATTTTTCGCGCCATGACTCGACCGTCGAGTGACTATTGACGACTTAGCGTCGTCCTTTTTGTTCGTTTTCGTTGTGTCCAGTGCTTTTATTTTTTACTTTTGTTCCTTCTTTCACAGCACCAGATTGTTATTTCGCGTTCCGACACATTTCTTTAGTTTATATTCTAACCCTTGAAATGAGGTTTATTGATGCAGGTGTAGATGTAGGTCCTTCGGGTAGACTGGCACAGAACGGGCGGCTAAACAGTTACGTGTCGGGCAGCGCTCTTAGTGGTAACTTCGGCGTCTTAGTGGTAACTTCGTCATTATCAGTCATGGCGCTCTTTGGCCATACCTGGCCCTTGCGCCACAAAAAACCACATATCATCATCATCAACTTCGGCGTCGTCTTTTGCGGAGCGATCACGATGCTGCTACTGCTGGTGGTGTGCATCATCTGCAGAACATATTGCACGTCTTCTTCATCACAATCACCCCCGGGATAAAAAGCAGCCATCCTGGCGACTCAAACAGTAGTGATCACGAGCGGCTCACGGTAGGGCTTAAGGCGATCGACGTGAACAATGTCACGTCCACGACAACGGAGGTCAGAGGGGGGTGTCAGTGGTTCGATTAGGTAATTCACCGCAGACGTGCGCTGGACAATGCGATAAGGTCCATTGAAGCGGGGAAGAAGTTTTGAAGAGAGCCCAGGAGCATGTGCAGGTACTGACAGCCAGACGAGGTCGCCGGGAGAGAAGACAGGTTGCTCACAGTGAGCGTCATGGAGCCTTTTCTGGCGCTGTTGCTCGGCGGTGGTGAAGTGGCGCGCTAACTTGCGACACTCCTCGGCATGACGTGCTGCAGTCGAAACGGGCACACACTCAGAAGCATCGGGCTGGTAGGGTAGCAGGGTGTCCATGGTGTGGGATGGGTGACGGCCATAAAGCAAAAAGTAGGGAGAAAAGCCAGTGGTAGTCTGGGTTGCACTGTTGTAGGCGAACGTAACAAATGGTAGGATAAGGTCCCAATCTGTGTGGTCAGATGCGACGTACATGGCCAGCATGTCACCCAGGGTCCGGTTGAAACGTTCCGTGAGTCCATTCGTCTGGGGGTGGTAGGCAGTGGTTGTCCTATGAATAACGTGGCACTGAGCCAGAAGAGCTTCGACAACCTCAGACAAAAAGACGCGCCCTCTGTCGCTGAGAAGTTCACGAGGTGGGCCGTGACGGAGGATGAAACAGCGGAGCAGGAAGGAGGCGACGTCGCGCGCAGTGGCGGAAGGTAGTGCCGCAGTTTCAGCATATCGCGTAAGATGGTCGACGGCGACGATGATCCAGCGGTTACCGGCGGGTGTCATAGGAAGCGGACCATAGAGATCAATGCCCACTCTATCAAATGGTCGGGCGGGACAGGGAAGGGGCTGCAAAGCTCCAGCTGAACGGCAAGGCGCAGATTTCCGACGTTGGCAGTCCTGTACATGAACGAACGAATTTGCGGACGTATGTAAACATTCCGCGCCAGTAGTAGCGCTGACGAAGTCGTTCATATGTTTTGAAGACTCCAGCGTGGGCGCACTGCGGGTCAACGTGTCAACGTGAAAGGATGCGCAGATAGTGGAGCGCAGGCTGCGCGGTATGACGAGTAGCCATTTACGGCCGTCAGATGCGTAGTTGCGTCGGTGCAGAAGGTCGTCGCGAATGGTGAAGTGAACAGCTTGGCGGCGGAGTGCGCGAGAGGCTGGCAGCGTGGGCGTCTCAGAAAGTAGGTCACGGAGGGCCGCTATACAGGGTTCGTGGCGCTGCTCTGAAGCAATTCTGTCGATGGTGAGAGGCAGGACGATGGGTGTTAATGTTGACAGGCAACTAAGGTCAGGTAGGCAGAGGAGACCGTGACAGAGCATCAGCATCCGAGTGCTTGCGGCCAGAGCGGTAGACGGACGTTGATGTCGAACTCTTGAAGTCGAAGAGCCCATCGGGCAAGACGTCCACATGGGTCTTTCAAATTTGATAGCCAACAAAGGGCGTGATGATCTGTGACGACGTCAAACGGGCGGCCGTACAAGTAAGGGCGGAACTTGCTAAGGGCCCATACGATGGCTAAGCATTCTTTTTCAGTCACAGTATAGTTGGTCTCAGCTTTGGTGAGGGTACGGCTGGCATAAGCAACAACGCATTCAGGGTGCCCGGGTTTTCGTTGTGCTAGCACGGCGCCGAGACCTATTCCGCTGGCGTCTGTGTGTACCTCCGTCGAAGCTTCAGGATCGAAGTGACGCAGAATAGGTGAAGCGAGAAGACGTCGTAAAGTAGTGAACGCCTCGTCGCAGGCTGGAGACCATGATGACAGGTCGCCGGAGCTACCCAGAAGCTGTGTCAGAGGGCGTATTATGGACGCGAAGTTGCGAATGAAACGTCGAAAGTATGAACATAAGCCGACGAAACTGCGAAGTTCTTTGAGATTTGTCGGCTTAGGAAAGTCAGTAACGGCGCGCAATTTCGCGGGATCAGGCTGGACGCCGTGCTTAGACACGACGTGGCCAAGAATGGTTAGCTTTCGAGCGGCAAAGTGGCATTTTTTGAGATTAAGTTGGAGCCCAGCGTTGGTAAGACACGTCAGAACGCACTTGAGGCGGTGAAGATGTGTCGTAAAATCCGGAGCGAAGACGACAATATCGTCGAGGTAACACAGACACGTTTGCCATTTCAATCCACGCAAAACAGTGTCCATCATTCGCTCGAACGTTGCGGGGGCATTACAGAGGCCGAAGGGCATCACGTTGAACTCATAAAGTCCATCAGGGGTAACAAATGCAGTTTTGGGCTTGTCAGCGGCGGCCATGGGAACCTGCCAATACCCTGAGCGCAAGTCGAGTGAGGAGAAGAATTCAGACCCTTTTTTTACCCTCATTTGCAGCATCGAGACGATGCTTCTTTGGGAGAGGGGGTAATGGCACATGCCGACACATATGAGCCATCTAGTGTGGTACGTACACGCTTGGGGGGTAGGTAGAAGAAGAGAACGTTGTTCTTTTGGTCTGGTTCCGATAAAGACGTGGACTTCTGGCTGTCTCTGTTGTCTCGCCCGCGACAATATGATCAAATAGACACGGAGTGTGTCCACAACTTTTACACGCCGCGGGAAACTCCTGGTCAATTTTGTTAAGCACAAAAGGTGTAGGATAATATTTAGTTTGAAGCATTCTTAATGTGACTGCCTGAGCTCTGTTCAGCTTCGGATGGGGGGGGAGGAAGAAACCTCCTGCCGTCCCTATAGTGTGAGGTTATTTCGTAAAAAGTGCTAAGTGGGTCTTTGTAGGAGCCACAGTCATCCTGGAGCAGTTCCCGATCTGATCCGCGGCATGTGAGATCTCGCACAGCAGATTGAGCTTGCTCGTTAGGATTGCAGTCATTGGGGCTGACCGAGTGGTCCTGATGAGCCGGAAACCAGACTAAGTGTGAGCTATCCGGTTGCTGGTAATTATGAGTATTAATGCTGTGTATAAGTAACTTGTGGGCTTCCATTGAGACGAAGCCGGCGGAGTAGTTCCTAATAGCTGTACGGGAATCGGAGAAAATCGTGGAGCTTCTCCTCATTGTAATTGCAAGTGCTATGCTTGCTTCTTCGGCAGCATGAATTGAGCTCGTTCTTAGTGACGCCGCGCTTATTAATTTACCATTCTCATCGACCACGACAATAGCGTAGCGGTTGCCCGATCCATAACTAGTTGCATCGAAAAAAAGAGCTGAGCTTTGTTGTTTGTGCAATTTACCAGAATGCATTTGGCCCTGGCGTCCCTTCTGCCCTTGTTGTGGACAGGATGAATATTTCTAGATATGGGGTCGACAAGTAATTGTGTCTCCACCTCCTTGGGTAGTTTGAATTTAGAGAAGTCTCCTTTTCGAGGCAGAATTCCGACTTTAGAATTTTGCGGCCTGACTTAGTGTTGGATAGTCTTGCAATTTGTGATATCGAATGCGCCTCAATGAGCTCATCTAAAGTGTTTTGAAGTCCTAACTTGTTGAGGAGTTCGGTACTCGTTCCGTGCGGGAGCCCCAGAGCCCTTTTGAGTCCGGAGCGTATAAGTGCGTTTAGCTAAGCCTTCTCGCCTTTCCCCCAGTTCAGGTATGATGCAATGTAAGTGACATGACTTATGAAGAATGCCTGATATGATCTGATGAGATTGTCCTTCTTGAGACCTGCATTTCGATTTGAGACCCTGCCCAGGAGACTTAAAGTACTGTTGGCCTGCCCTGTGAGACGGTTTAGAGCCGTAGCATTACAGCTCCTTGGGTCAATGAGAAGACCCAGAATTTTAATTGTGTCTACTCTTGGTATGACCCGCCCTGTGTTGTCTGTGATTTTAATTGGCAGAGTTTCTAAAGGCGCAAGGTTCCTAACACCCTGTCTCCCATGTCTAAAGAGCAGCAGCTCAGATTTACTAGGTGATAACCTGAGTCCGGTGCCCTTAAGGAAGGATTCTGTGGTGTCTACGGCTGCCTGTAGTGTCTCCTCTAGTGCAGCGAGTGACCCCCTGGGGACCCACACTGTGATATCGTCAGCCGTATATGACGTACCCCAAGCTCGGGATGTTGGCCAATTCCTCCGAGAGCCTGTGCATGGCAATGTTAAAGAGGAGTGGGGACAATACCGAACCTTCTGGTGTGCCGCTGTTGTATAAATTGTATGGACCGCCTGTGACTGTCTCGAGTTTGACCCGAGCTGTCCGATTAGCTAGAAAGGACATCACATAATTGTAAAAATTGCTTCCCAGGTTCAAGGTTGAGATTTCATGCAGTGCCACCGTATCAAATGTTTTGATAAGATCCAGACCCTGGAGGCCCTTTATGTCCCTGCTAGGGTCGTCAATAATGGCACGTTTGATCATGAGCATGGGGTCCTGTGTGGATAATGTCTTCCGAAAACCTATGAGATTCTGCCTGAAAAGCTCCTATTCAGATGAATATTGCAGAGGATTAAAACTTCGACGAAACCTCGTGACTTGCACTCCTTGAGGGTTTTCCTTGGCCTAGCTGGACATTTCAGGGCCTTCATCAAGGTCTTTGCCACAAAAACAAGGTTTTTGACCGCATTAACCCAAAAAAGACACCCCGTTCATTTGGAGCAAGGAATGCGAAGACATTGATGAAGAACTAGTGAAAACAATACCCTCAGATCCTGTCCTAGTACTCCCTGACTTCAGGAAATATCTTTTGAGTTGTGTACTGACGCATTCCTATATGGAACCGGCGCAGTCCTCTATCAACGAGATGCCAGTAAACCACCGGCACACCAGCTAAATGTAATTGGATATTACTCATGCACCTTCACCAAATTTGAAATAAACCACAACACCTCGGAAAAAAGAGGGATTGGCCATCGTCATGGCATTGCGATACTTTCGCACTTACCTCGAAGGTCAACACTTTAACTTGTTTACGGACAACCAAGCTTTGACATATTTGCTGAACATTGCTCAACCGAAGGGATGGATTGCTCGTTGGGTCAGCGAAATCCAGCAGTTCGCGTTCGACGTCGTTCACCGCCCCGGAAAGAAGCTCCCCGACGCGGACGCTTTATCAAGATTACATATTCCGGAGACTGACATAATTAAAACTCAGCATGTAGCAAGTATCTGGGAAGACACAGTAGATATTGTGTTGAAGGATGGAAAGTTCGAGGTACCAGAAACAGATCACCAGAATGGTTTTGAAGCTTTATCGTGGACACGACGGCTTTTGGAGAACATATATGAAGGTGCAGCAACGTTTCACGTGGAAAATGTGAGAAATGACGCACATGAATATGTAAAGACTTGTCATGATGACCAAGTGCGAAAAGCAAAATATAGGCCTAAAGGAAAAGAAATGACCATACCGGTGTACTCCAATGTGCCATTTGAAGTTGTCAACCTCGCCTTTGCCGAGAAAGGGGAAGCAGTGCGTAAGACGCAAGCTTTTCTAGTTGCTATTGACCAATGTACACGGATGGCAGCCGCGAAACCAGGGAACGAAGACTCCAACACTGTCATTCTCTTATGCAACGGGAAATGTTTAAGAATACTAAAATCATTGTCAGCGACAACGGTCCAGCATTCAGAAGCGAAAGGTTAAGAGCTTGGGCAGAGGAAAGGAGAATCACCCTGCCGTTCACTACACCGTACCATCCTGAGGGTAACGCTCTGGCCGAGTGATTAATCCGCGATTTGAAGACATTCATTACACTTTATTCAAATTTTCCTGGCGGCTGGAAATGCACTCTAGAAGCTGCTGTCCAGCATCACAACCACTCCTATACGGCTGGCCTTGGTTGCACGCCACATTTTGCTGCCTCTGGAACCAGCCCATGGCTACCGGCGGATCATCGCCTGGGAATAGCAGGCAAGATAATTCTACAAGAACATGCCAAGACAAAAGACCAACAGCAGCAGTACAAGCTATCAATGAAAAAGTGTTATGACACTAAACATCGGTTTAAAATTCTAGACATCGAACCAGGACACTGAGTCCTTGTACGCAAAGGATTGGGCGGCTCGAAGTCGCCATTCATCGGCCCCTACATGGTGACCAAAACCGTGAAACAAGAAGGCGTTCTGAAGGCCATTTATTACGAAGCACCAGATTGAATCCAGCGCCATCGGCAACGTGATCCCATATTACCCCAGGAGGGGAGACAATCAAAGCCGCGGAGGGTGTGAAGAGCCTGAAGTGGAACCTCCCTGAAGATAAGGAAGAAGGCGACCGAGACTGGGGCTGGGTGCACGGAGGAAGAAGTTCATTGAAATGGCGGACTAAACAGACCGTTTCATTATTATTTCCTTACAACAAAAAAGAAAAAAAGAAAAAAAGTCACGTCATCAGCTAACAGAACTCTGGGTTTCTAAAATGTCATTTGCGTAACGCTCCGAGACACGTAAAACTACTTGCCTACAAATCAATAGTCAGGGCTAAGTTAGAGTACACATCTCCCATCTGGAACGCACCCGAAGTAGGTCTCACTAATGCCCTAGAATCCGTTCAAAACCGTGCTGCTAGATTCATTCGAAGCTAGATATGCTTCGTATTTATATAAAATCATTGCGTCATCCCTCAAAGCCGAGTGTAACTTGTCGCCGACGCATTGCAACCCTCTCTTTATTTCACAGGTTCCTTATCTGGCCACCTAATTGCGCTCCTTACATTGTCCCTGCATCTCAAATATCTCATCGCACTGGTCATGCGCTACAAGTTTATCGCCCACGTGCACGTACTAAAGCATTTCCTGCTTCATTTTTTTCCCAGAGCAGCAAAAGACTGGAACGGCCTTTTTCCCAACATCGCCACTGTCACCTGCCCATCGAGCTTCATTCATCGCATATCAAATGCAACATCACACTGATCGTTGTGCTAACAATATTGACTGTAAAAAACCACCCCTTATGTAATACACCCTCGGGGGTCGTTAAGGACATAAAAAAAGTTCTCGCAATGTCACCCGAAAGGCGAAGCATCAATTGCGATAGCAAATTAGTAGAGAGCTATACGGAGTAAGGATAGTAGTTTTATCACCTGTGTAAACTTGGACATGCAGCAGCACCAGAAACGCGCAAAACTGTTGTCGACGCCGTAGGCGTGGTGCCTGCATTCGCACCGAACGCGCATGGCGTTGGTGAGTGTTGCCGGTGCCTCTGGGAGCGGCTCGGAGGTTTTCGACAAGATTGGAACGGGACACTCGTCAAGCAGCGTCGGAAGTCTTTACCACCTTCTCGCCTCACAACGTTTTTATATACGAGTAAGTAGGCATTTGGTGCCGCTGCTAAACGTCGCCTCCCCCCCCCCCCCCATGGCCTTTCGCGCGTCGGGAGAAGTGCCATTGGCTCTATAAATATGATGTTTGTAAAGGAGGAAAAAGACGCTTATTTCTCCAGCCCTTCATGGAGCACGGCGCAGAACCCGCGTTTGCTTCCTGTCGTGAGTTCGCTCCCCGTGAAAGTGCGCGTCCCTCGCGCCCTTTCACTCGCACATACAGCATACGGCGCGCGTCGACGATTTCATCACCATTGCTGAAATCCGCTTGGGAGTGTCCATAAAATTGATATCGCAAAAATATGAAATGAAATGAAGTACTTTCTTTACCTTTGTATTTGTCGAGGAATGGGGGAGTAAAATGTCACTGTAGAAGTAGTGTATCTGAAGAAGTGGTTTTACACCTCTAGAGAAGGCAATAGTCAAAGGTGCTCAATAAAATTAAAACTGCGAGGAGTATTTTTTTTTTCAAAACAGAAATTTGCTTGAATCCGCATCGGCAAAACGACAGATACATTTTTTTTATTTTGGTGTGGGCAGAATTTTAATACGTTGCCTGTCGATACAGCATAATTCTATATTACAAGCACGAATAATCTATCTAGCGGGCACTATACATATTTGTATATTTAAGAAATATTGACTAACTATAAATTTAGTTAATACTTAAGTATACATTTTGGAATTTGTCAAACCTAGCAAGCAAGTTCGCGCGGAACATATAAATTGAAATTTGATATGCACATATATATTCGAAATTTTCGACTAGCATCGGAAATGCTCATTGTAAGTTGCACATCAGCGCGCAATGCCATGGACGTAAACACAAACTGCGCTGACGCACACGGCACTGATATGCTGGAACTAGACTCGCTGCGTCCGAAATAATTGCGTAAAGCTGCGGTTGGGCAGCACAATATTGTAGTTTTGCTTTCGGTTGCGAATTCCAGCGCACTTTGATATGCAGGGTGTTCCATTACACATGTTCGAAGTTCCTCAAAGATCAGCAAAATGCTGTAAGAAAGCAATTTCCACGACACGGTTTTAATAAGAGATGCATGCATTTAATATTGCTCGAGTTATCAATTAAACTGAAACTTAGCTGACATGACCTCAACTGACGGCTTGAGTGGTATGAATACGCCTTGTCTTCAAGCGAGCATAAAGCGGGCGTCCTTATCAACCGTGGTCTCGACCGTGATTAGGTGAATTAGTGTAAAGCACAATAGTTCTTTTTGAATTACCAGCTTGAGTTATATTGCCGCAAGTCTGCTCCTAAGCATGTATTCTACATCGGTAGCCAGCGAGCCACTCTGTCGAAAGCGCGTCTGCTACGTCTCGCGCGCCTGCTTGGTTTCGTGGGGTGGCGCAATGTATGCCGCTCGTGCACGCGCACGAGACAGTGGCGCGGACCATCACGGGGAGAAGAGGAAGAAGTGCGTTCGGCGTAGAGACGCTCGTGTGGAACGTTCTTGAAAACTCTTCGTGTACATAGTTAGTTTCAGGGCACAAGTTCGCCCTTAATAAACCAGTTATTGTATTTCACTCCTCTAAATACCGTTACATTCTGGTGGAGGTGCGGGGTATGTTTGGAAGTCGCCTGGGTGCCAGAGACCGGAGTCCCGATCCTCAGCGATTGGAATCTGGAGAGCTGACTCCAGTGCACCAGCGCGCCAGCCGCCGACTTCGGGGAGACCCGCCTGAGTTCGGACCGCTTCCCACTGCTACGGCCACACGGACGGTGTCTTCCGCTGACGCCACAACGATGACTAGCCAGGCGACATCACCCGAGGTCGTCGTGTACCCACCGCGCATGCCCGAGCTGTTCCACGGCGACCCGTACGAAGACGTCGAGGATTGGTTGGAGCATTTCCAGAGGCTCGCAGATGTCAACGGCTGGGACCCGGCACGGAAACGTCGCCACGTGTACTTCGCGTTGGGGAATTCAGCAAAGACATGGTATGAGAATCACGAAGCGGTGTTAACGTCGTGGGAAGAGTTTCGGCGACATCTGCTTGCTGCGTTCGCAAGCGCCGATCGCCGAGAGAAGGCGAATGCTCTGCAAGCCAGGAACCAACGCACCAACGAGAGTGTCGGCATGTACATCGAGGACATGTCCCGTCTGTTCAAACGTGCCGACGCAAACATGCCCGAGGAGAAGAAAGTGCGCCATCTTATGCGTGGCGTGAAGGAGGAGCTATTTGCCGGGTTGGTTCGCAACCCGCCACGTACTGTTGCGGAGTTTCGCACCGAGGCGACGACGATAGAGAAGGCCCTGCAGCAGCGCGCCCGCCACTACAACCGTGATGTCAGCAGCGCACCTGTGGACGTTCTTTCGGCAGGCGTGGGCAATAACACCGAAGCGTTGAGAGAGCTGGTGCGATCTATCGTTAAAGAAGAGCTTCGGAAGCTGCAGCAACCGCAAGTCGCGTCTACTGTTTCTTCGCTCGCCGCCGTCATTCGGGATGAAGTTAGGCATGCCATGTTGGAACCGCAACCGGAGGTGCAGCCTGTTTCACTCGGGCAACCACTGCAGGAACGCCGCGTACCAACATACGCTGACGCTGTGCGTCAGCCTGCCGTGCAGACTGCATCATTCGCAGCCCTCAATGCCCGCCCACCGGCTCCGCGCAGTGCATCTTTCCAGGGAGAGTACAGACCACGGAAAAGCGACGTGTGGCGTACACCCGACAGGACGCCGCTCTGCTTCCATTGAGGAGAGGCTGGACACATGTACAGATGGTGCCCATATCGGCGAATCGGCCTTCGTGGATTCGCTGTCAATGCACCTTGCCCCCGTAATGGGGAAAGACCCATAGATATCGAAGATTACTTGTCGCGAAGTCAACTTCCAGCTGCTAGTTACCAACACCAGCCACGGTCATCAGCGCCCGCCCGCTACCGATCACCAAGCCCACGACCCTTTTCCGTCGTTCAGAAAGCCCCCGCCCGGAAAACTAAAGCCAGCGACCTGGGGAGGCAAGGCCGCTGACGTTCGACAAAGCGAAGATCCTCCGTCAATGGCACAGTGCAGTAGCGATAAGCAGAAAGCGACGACTACGATAAGTACGCATAAAATTTCTTCAGACTTACTTATTGCCGTGGATGGACGTGAATCGAATGCTTTAGTAGACACGGGTGCTGATTATTCAGTCAAAAGCTACGTACTCGCAAATCAGCTAAAGAAAGTTTTGACGCGGTGGAACGGAGCGCACGTACGTACAGCTGGGGGTCACCTCATTAATCCTCTGGGAATATGCACTGCAAGAGTTCTGATTCGAGGTGTAACTTACGTTACCGAATTCGTAGTACTTCCGGACTGTTCGAGAGACGTTATACTCGGTATGGATTTTCTGCACGCAAACGGTGCTATAATTGACCTGCAGAATTCTAGCGTTTCCTTCTCTACGAAGTTGGCCATTGACATGGAGGAGCCTGAGGAACTGGACTACGCTGCCTTGCGAGTTCTTGACGCAGACGTAACTGTGCCACCACGAAGCAGTGTACTGGTTCGCGTCAGAAATCAAGCATTCGTTGACTCCGAGGGTATAGCGGACGGCAATGTCGAGTTATTGCTGAAGAAAGGTATTTGCATTGCTAGGGGCATTATCCGCTTACGCGATGGGCTTGCCGATCTGTTGCTGACAAACTTTGGAAATGAACTTCAGCATGTCGCGAAGAACACTGCCATCGCCTTCCTGCACAGTTTTACCGCAGTGACAAGCTTATGTACCCTGGAGTCGGAGCCACCTCCTGCGAAAACTACGAATAAGGCCGCAGCAGCAGTTGCAATCAGCCCACACCTATCGCCGGCCGAAGCGAAAACCATACAAGACCTCATAGGTGCTTTTGCAGAGTGTTTCTCTACTTCCCCGAGAGTACGGCGAACGCAGATTTTTAAACACCGTATAATAGCAGACGAAGCAACCAGACCTGTATATCAACACCCATACCGAATATCGCCGAAAGAACGGGAGATAATAAAGGATCAGGTGCAAGAGATGCTTCAGGACGATGTCATTCAGCCGTCCAACAGCCCATGGGCGTCGCCGGTAGTTCTTGTCAGGAAAAAGGACAACAAAATTAGATTCTGTGTTGATTACCGGAAACTGAACAGCGTCACCAAGCGTGATGTTTACCCCTTGCCACGTATCGATGACACCTTGGACCGCCTGCGTGATGCAAAGTATTTTTCTTCATTGGATTTAAAAAGCGGATATTGGCAAATTGAAGTGGACGAAAGAGATCGTGAAAAAACAGCTTTCGTTACTCCGGACGGACTTTATGAGTTTAAAGCACTCCCATTCGACCTCTGTTGCGCGCCAGCGACCTTCCAGCGCATGATGGACAGTGTCCTGTCGGGTCTCAAATGGTAGTCATGCCTAGTCTACTTGGATGACGTTGTGGTATTCTCTTCAACGTTCGAGCAGCACGTGGAGAGGCTACGTTCAGTGCTCCAGGCTATCCAGTCGGCCGGCTTGACAAATAAACCGGAAAAGTGCCAGTTTGGATTTGAAGAGCTTCGTTTCTTGGGTCACGTCATCAGCGCTCAAGGTATTGGGCCGGACCCCGAGAAGACTGCAGCCGTCGCAGGATTTCCCAAGCCACGAGATAAGAAAGAAGTGCGTCGATTTTTGGGCTTATGCGCTTACCACAGGCGATTTGTAGAAAATTTCTCGAAAATTTCCGAACCTCTAACAAGACTCACGAAAGAAGACATACCCTTCGTGTGGCATACCGAACAAGACACTGCTTTCAAAGAATTAAAGAAGCGTCTGCAATCCCCGCCAATCCTCGCCCAC
The DNA here is from genome assembly GCF_013339745.2 of Dermacentor silvarum. NCBI lineage: Eukaryota > Metazoa > Arthropoda > Arachnida > Ixodida > Ixodidae > Dermacentor > Dermacentor silvarum. The sequence goes on from NC_051162.1 coordinate 59,389,709, forward strand.
TTAGACGAGACCGCAGACACAGAAGTCCACACAGATGCCAGCAATCTGGGTCTTGGCGCAGTTTTAGTTCAGTGGCAAAATGGAGAAGAGAAGGTCATAGCGTACGCTAGCCGCACTTTTTTTCAAAAGCTGAAAGAAACTATTCTGCGACGGAGAAGAAGTGCTTGGCAGTCATATGGGCCATCAGCAAGTTTAGACCATACCTCTACGACAGGCCGTTTCGTGCAGTCAGCGACCACCATTCACTGTGCTGGCTGGCAAGCTTGAAAGACCCATCCGGACGACTTGCGAGGTGGAGCCTGAGACTCCAAGAATACGATATTACCGTTGTATACAAGTGTGGGCGAAAGCATAACGACGCTGATTGCTTGTCACGCGCACCGGTAGGCTCTCCTCCTTCTGAAGACGACGATTTCCCATTCCTTTGCGTTATGCGAGCCGCTGAAATCGCCGAGCATCAACGGGCCGACGCAGATTTGCTCCCACTCATAAAGTATCTCGAAGGGCATAACGTTCAAGTTCCACAAGTGTTTAAGAGAGGATTATCTTCATTCTGCCTCCGAGATGACGCACTCTACAAGAGAAACTTCCAAAACAACAATGAAAAGTTCCTACTCGTCGTACCGTCAGATATGTGGCCTGAAATATTAGAAGCCTGCCATGATGACCCGTCATCTGGCCACTTGGGTGTCACCCGAACATTCACCAGAATCCATGCAAAATATTATTGGCCGAATTTATTAGCGTCCGTACAGCACTACGTGAAGACATGTCGCGAATGTCAAAGGCGCAAAACACCACCCGTAAAGCCAGCTGGTCTTCTTCAACCCATAGACCCACCTAAGACTCAATTTCAACAAGTTGGAATGGATCTTCTTGGACCATTTCCCACATCGTCATCAGGGAAGAGGTGGATCGTTATCGCGACCGACTATTTGACACGATATGCTGAAACTGGCTGCCTTGAGCGGGGAACGGCCGTCGAAGTTGCCAAGTTTTTTGTACACAACATAGTGCTTCGACATGGCGCTCCGATGGTTGTCATAACAGATAGAGGTGCTGCATTTACAGCTGAGTTGATGCAGTGCTTGATGACGATGACTAACACCAGTCATAGAAAAAGCACTGCATACCATCCCCAAACAAACGGGTTGACGGAACGCCTGAACCGCACCATTGCTGACATGTTGTCAATGTATGTTGACATCGAACATAAGACTTGGGACGAGATCCTGCCTTACGCTACATTCGCCTACAACACGGCCCTACAGGAGTCCACTCGTGTCACTCCGTTTGAACTTGTCTATGGGTGCACCGTCACAACAACGCTGGATGCCATGCTGCCAGCAGATAATGACGACGGCAACCTGTGCGGCGTTGACGAGTTCCTACAAAGAGCCGAAGAAGCCCGTCAGTTGGCACGATGCCGATTACGCCATCAACAATGCAAGGACGCACGTTCTTACAACAGGCACCGCCGAATAGTTTAGTACCAACCGGGTGACAAGGTATGGGTATGGACACCAGTGCGACGTCGCGGGCTCTCAGAAAAGCTACTTCGACGGTACTTTGGCCCGTATGAGGTTATCCGTCGACTAAGCGACCTGACTTACGAAGTCATCCCTAGTGGAAACGAGCGAACTAAACGCCCCAACATCCTGGACGTCGTCCACATAGTCCGCATGAAGCCCTATTACGAGCGATAACGAAAAGCCTCCCACTAACTTCGCTACCCTCCTGCCTGCATCGGGACGATGCTTATTGGGAGGTGGAGTAATGCCGCAAGGCTGCTCCTAAGCATGTATTCTACATCGGTAGCCAGCGAGCCACTCTGTCAAAAGCGTGTCTGCTACGTCTCGTGCGCCTGCTTGGTTTCGTGGGGTGGCGCAATGTATGCCGCTCGTGCACGCGCACGAGACAGTGGCACGGACCATCGCGGGAAGAAGAGGAAGAAGTGCGTTCGGCGCAGAGACGCTCGTGTGGAACGTTCTTGAAAACTCTTCGTGTACATAGTTAGTTTCAGGGCACAAGTTCGCCCTTAATAAACCAGTTATTGTATTTCGCTCCTCAAAATACCGTTACAATATTAAAAAAGATGGCTGACTAATGGAGTAGCACCGGCTCTTCAGGGACCCCAAACGCACGCCGACCACGACTCCTCCGAACGCTCACTCGCCTTTCGTTCCCCCAACCCCGTCTGACGGTTTTTTTTCCTTTTTTATAATTTTTTTGCCACTTTCTCGCTCTCCCGCTCTTGTCCCCTCGTCTTAGAAACCGCGCCTAGCCAGTCAAGCGCAGGCGCTCATTTTCTTTTCAGTCTCTCTCTTTACAGCCAGCCACAGCGGACATCGACGTGACGTCACTCCACTAAGCCTTTAAAACTAACCCGCCGAGGATGACGAGGCCGCCTTTGACGACGATAGGTCCTCCTATCGAAACGTTGGCCAGCCTTTCTGAGGCCCCTTATCGCTGTTTATAATCCTTATTCCTCTTTACAATATTATGTGTGATTGCTCTGTGATAAAGAATCCCTAATTTTTTTTATTCACAAATTCTCCAGTTTGCTTACAGAAAACCAGAAGGGTCAGGACTAAAGGCGCTAGCAAGCGCCTGACTGAGGCCCTGACCCCTGTACAATCTGCGCTCCAGCGACGCAATCAGGACAGTGTAAGAATAAACGAAAAGGGAGTAGGAGAAACGTGAACAAGCAAATTAAGCACGCAAGTTCGAGAAAAAAAATTATACATGCAATTTAAGACAAACAAGCACAACCATGTGCAAACATTAAAAAAACAGCATGAGCAACACAGTTGGGGCGAGTAATAAGAAACGTAATTAACCATATTTGTAGTACTGCTGTTGCAGTTCTTGACGTCACGATTTGCTACAGTACGCATCCGGCAACAAATATAGGAAACAGGAAAACAAAAACAGCCATAGTTCATTACTGTGTCTTACATATAAAAGCGCTGTACTATTCATTGCGCTCCAACTGGCATGAATACATATTTAGAGCGAAAAAATACACATAATCCACATGAAAACCGCACATCACACCAACGAGCTATGTTCGGTAACATATATTTCTTTTATACAATTTTATTGAAGACGCTTGCTTTATTAGGTCTAACATTTCCCTGTTTTCATTTAGGAGCTTAGGAATTTTATACCTCAAGCTTTGCATCCCATAATTAGTTCTAAGGTTAGGTAGTTTATAGTTAATCACTCGAAAGTTGAGGTCTGTGGTCGTTTGAAGATAGATAGACTCAAAATTTGCCCAGTTTTCTTTAATTTGCCTGAACATATAAAGTGAGAGCTTCTCTGTATAGAGATGATTTGGTGGAACTAATTTATACCTTATTTTATATGGAGATGTGGTATCATTGAAGCGGACGCGTTCAAGAGCACGAACTGCTCTCTTTTGTAAAACCTCTAGATTTTTTAAATTGGTCTTCGTTGTAGAGCCCCATATCAGTAAGCAGTATTGTATATCGGACTGAGTTAATGCATGATATATAACCGGTTTTAATCTATTTGGAATTAAAGAACCTATTTTCCATAGTGCGCCAATTGTTCGAGATAGCTTACTTTGGAGATGGGATATGTGGTCATTCCACGATAAATATTCCTGAAAAAATACACCTAGAAACTTTATACTGCTCGTCTTTTCAAGCACTGCGTGTTCGAAACGCAGTTTGAAACTATTATGTATATGCGAGTTTCGAGCTCTGAAGATGACATCTTTCGTTTTACTTATATTCAACTGCAACTCATTTGCATCTAACCATATTGATAGTTCTCTTAGCCATATATTTGCTTTTAATTCGGCTCTTCCAAATTTTTACTATGGAAAAATACATTTGTATCGTCGGCGAAAAGTACTATCTCCTCAGTATGGGGTATGTTGCAGATGTCATTCACATGATGTATGTTATTCACAAATAACATACGTACCGTATCTTTGATAGCTTTACACACATTTCGAACCCAATTTCTGTTACACCATGCATATACTATATATAATATATATATATATAAAACCCCATTGAAAATCCCAGATTGCCCGTCATGGACTTCATGCAAGTAATGCTGGAACACGTTCTGGGTATGATGGACCTCGTCGTGGGTATGTTGGGTGGGTGGCGGGTATAGTAGGTGGTGCTGGGTAGATAGTGGGTGTAGTGGGTGTATGGTGGCATACCTACTGAATGACCTGTGCAAATAGTGGGTGAATGATGGGTGTACAGACGTGAGCAGCCTTGCTTAGCACTCGGGAACAGCGGCTTCCGAGCTCTCCGGAGCCAGACAGTGACGTCTAAGGGTAGTTGCTGGGTCCAACGTCTCTAGCACCTACCGTTTAACGTCAGACCCAGCAGCTAGCGTTAGGCCCGGAAGCCGCCGTTTCCGCGTTGTAGACAAGGCTGCTCACGTTTGTAGTGGTTGGATAATGAGTGAATAGTGTGCGTGCTGGGTGAATGGTGGGTGTACTGGGTGGATGATGGGAGAACAATGGGTGACTATACAGGGTGTTTCAGCAAACACTTTCGAAAAATGTTTAGAGGTTACCTGTGGCAGATAGCACATTTCTAGTTCATGAGCTGGTCTAGTAGAAGAGGCGGACATTACTTGAAAAAAAAAATAAATCCATAATCAACTATATAACTAAAAGCTCACTAATGACATTTTTAACTAATTACCTTATGTCCCATATTCCAATTTATAAATTCTAGCCGTTGAGTTCGCAATGCGGATCCACGAATTATCAGGATGACACCAGTTTCGAGATATTCATTCCCAGACTTTGCGGAAAAATGTATTATTTGCTTGTGGTAGATAGCACGATTCCAGTTCATGATCTCTTCTATTCGAAGAGGCAGGACATTACTTGCATAAAAAATTGAAATCTTCTGTTCAAGAATCAGTGTTACACTTTAAGCAGTGAAATAAACGTTGGAAGTGGTTTATTTGCTACCATCAGATACATTGAACTTGTTCATTCACACCTTTGGAACTTCATCATGTTAAGCTCAATGCTCTCCCCTTTATGTAAATTTTGAAAGGATTTCTGGATATATAGCACTGACCTATGGCTGAATGACGAGAGTAAGACAGTAAGTCTAGGCTTTGTTGTTAAATCATTTTATGATTATCCTAGTCGTAAAATACATTTCTCCAATTTCAGTGTGACTTCTCATGTGGTCGGGTTGAATAAATTGCAACTGTGATGCTTAAACAAGGGAAGTAAGGCATGTGGATGGGCTGATTGGTTTACATATTCAGCAAAAATTTTTAACTGCGCGGTGAAAACAAAACATGAACTAAACGTCTGTGAGCTTCTATGTTTCTGTTCACGTCTTGTCTTCTTCGCGCAGTTTAAAAATTTTGCTGAAACAAGGGAACAGGCACAAGTGCTTATTTGGAATGAAAAACTTACTGAATTATCAGAATAAATGTACCATAAGAATTAGAATGTTGTTTCATTTCCAGGTTTAGCTACACTTTTAACAGTGGTCTAATTTAGAATCCAAAATATGCAATTGGGACTACTCCTTGCTTTAAATCTAGCTGCATTGCAATTAGCTGACAAGTGTTCCCTGCAAGATCATGGAGCATGTAATCTACTCTCATATTATGAACTTTCTAGACGCTAACAACTTCTTTCATCCTTCGCAGCACGGGTTCTGCGGGGGCCTGTCTTGCGAGACCCAGAGTGCCCTCTTTCTTCATGACATTCATACGAATCTTGACAAGAACATTCAAACAGAAGCCATATTTTTGGATTACGTGAAAGCATTTGACAAAATCTCGCATCGGCGCCTATTACTAAAACTTTCACATTTGCATCTCCATCCTGATATCCTAAAATCGGTCGAACAATTTTTAACAAACCGATCGCAATATGTCTCAGTTAACAACCACGCTTCTAACGTTGCCTCCGTCACGTCAGGCGTACCGCGGGGATCCGTCCTTGGCCCCCTTCTTTTCTTGATCTATATTAACGACTTACCCTTGCACGTATCCTGCCAGATCTGTATCTTTGCTTATGACTGCGTCATTTACCGCGCAGTCAATAACATCACTGACCAAACAGCTCTTCAAATTGACCTTAACCACATACAAGAATGGTGTGATCATAGGCTGATGACACTCAACTCTAATAAATGCAAACTTGTTTCATTCACCCGACGTCATCGCCCCCTTCGCTTTTCTTATCGAATTAGTAACGTCTCTGTTGAATTAGTAGAATCTTACAAATACTTAGGTGTCACCTTGGCTAATGACCTAACCTGGAATGTGCATGTTACTTTTCATCATGCATTTCATCGGCTAACAAAACATTGGGATTTCTAAAACGCCACCTTCGCTTCGCTCCATTGCATGTAAAGCTGTTAGCCTATAAATCTTTAGTAAGAACGAAACTTCAATACGCATCTTCCATCTGGGATCCGCATCAAGCATATCTCGCCGAAGGCCTTGAGGCAGTTCAAAATCGCGCCACCAGGTATATTCATTCTACATATTCTTACGACGGGAGCATTTCATACATGAAAAAAGAATCTTCCTTATCGCTTCTACCCTTTCGTCGCCGCGTTGCCACCCTTTCCCTCTTCCATAGGTTCTACTATTCGACGCTTAATCGTCCACCATACATTGTCCCCCCATCACGCCGTTCACAACGCATTGGCCATCCCCTGCAAGTAGCACAACCAAACTCACTCACAAATACATTTTCAGCCTCGTTTTTCTACCGAGCATATAAAGACTGGAATGCCCTTCCTCATCAAGTCGCTGCGGTCACCTGTTCATCACAATTCATTCAAGATGTAACAACGTTTTTATCTAACGAATTTACAGCATTGTAACACTTGTTTGTATTGTTGTATTCCCACCCCATATGTAATATCCCTACTACGGGGTCTTTAAGGAAATTAAATGAAAATGTTGGACATCCATGTAATTATTCGTATTAAGTGTTCATTCCTGTTCGCATTTCAATTGATGCTATAACTGAGTAAACTCCAGAAATAACAAAGTGTGCATTTGCTTTTGTCAGTAACTTCTATCTGGAATGTGTGCCACATTGTCCTGTACAGTAGATATATGTATGCTTTTCAAAGAGTGAATGAAACTGCTACTTATTGCAAAGCTGGAAATAGCAGTGGCCGACACTGTTTTTTGCTGTTGTTGCTTTCAGTGTTACATATGGCTGCACTATATTTATTCAAAATACCTTACAGGCCCGAAGAATGGGCATTGGGTAAGGGGAGCTTCAAAATTTTACAAAGTATAATTAGCAGACAACTATACAGAACATAAAGCACTTTGTTAACAACAATGCAAGGAAGAATAAAGTTTAAACTCCTGTGGCATTGTCAATATCCCGCATTGTCAAGTCTCTTAACTATTTGGTGGCATCTCAAGTAAATGCTAGCCAAGTGATATGTGTAGTATAAATGAATATTTCATTGGCAGGCACACAGGACGTTCACGCTTTCTGAGGCATAAAATACCTGCGCACATACACCACCAATCTTTCATTGCGTTTTGAGTGAGAAATGGGACACAATAGGAATATATTTCTCTTATAGTGTTCAGCTTGGTGCCAATGTTTGATGATGAATTTATACCAGCCAGTCGAAATATAATGCGAAGAGACACTTAAGTAAATCGTGCTAGAAACGTTGGAACCCAGCCTTTAAGACGCAAACAGCAGGAGAGAAGTAGACGGACACACGCTAGGACTAGCCACAAGTTTAATGGAAACTATCACACAGACGTTCGCAGTGAAGCCAGAGCGCGCATGAGTCGTGCAATCCACGTGACTATCACAGAAAAAACACAAAATTGCATCTAGTAACCACATTTTTCTAAGTAAACTATCTTTTTCGTTGACATCGATAACTAGGGTACACAATAACATTGACTGTCACCATGTTTTCGGATATGGTACGCTTCAATCAGTTCTTGTTGGTATCGTGTGGTTCCCCTGCCAATAATTTGTGTCTTCTAAAACACGTGAACAGTCAGACCCTCGGAATTGAGCAGGCAGGTTTGTTCCTCCTCCTGACGGAACAGACGTTTCGTGTTCTTTTAAGCGGACCTAAGTACAACGCCCCGTCTAGCCTATATACACGCGACCACACTTCAACGGGAAGTGATAAACAACATTTTTTATGCATGTTGTGAAGTTATGGCTGGTACTGCAGGTAGCCCTAAGCTTACGATTTTCAATCCTAGCACATAGACTTGGCATCTTGCATGGCGCCGAAAACACAACCTGAACGCCGTGCCTTGTGGCAACGTTTTCACATTATGTGAAACCTTGTAGATATACGGCATGACTTCGACTCGCTTACGGTCCTCATTGGCAGTGCTATGTGCTAACGCAAGATAAAATTTGGTCGATGTATTTAATAGGGCAATGTATAAAGGGCTGCTTGCTTGCGGTAGCAGATATGTGGTCAAACAGGGCACAGTGTTGACATGAGGTTAAACGAGCGTAGAAGTTCGTTAAAGGACTCTATACACTCCTTACAAATCGTCGCAGTGATTGTGGGTGCCTTGGTGATTTCGTGGACACAGATATTACATACCGCAACAAGGACTACATTAACCTTGATGAAGCAAATTCTCTGTGTATATATTAAAAGGCCTACTCGTAAGCCAGCATTGTACTTATATTTGTGACAGGGAGTTTGTCTTTTTAGATTGTTAATTATACTGCCCAGGTCACTATCATCACTTTTCCTTTTCTTGTATCATGTGTTGAGAATTTCTTGTCATTGCACAGATGAACGCTAAAAAAGTCATAGGCATACGCGGCACACGTAGCACAGTCACAGCGTCAGCTGGTTGAGCGGCGCAAGAGTAGCGCCAATTTCGGCACCACGCCCAACAGGGTCGTTAGCGGCAGTCTCTTCGCCTCAATTTTGACGAGAACGATCCGAACAGTCCGCCTGGCGTCGACGGTGAGCTACGGCTTGTAATGTTCTCTGCACAGGCGCTTGCTGAGCCAGATGGTGCCTGATTGTAGCCGCGCACGTAGCTCTAAGATTCACTTCTTCAGCAGCGGTTCGTACCTTGAGAGGAGACGCCATAACATGTACCGAAGAGGTACCCAGAATACGTGACGCACATCTAACATCGGGATCGCGTTCATTGCGCGCCTTGTCTGAATAGCATCTCGTCGTTGGCGTCTGCGCACGCGGTGTTTGCAGGCACCTTAACTAGATGTGGCGCCACCACACTGGCAGAGGCTGAAATCGCGTTGATTGCGCGCCTCGTCTTGATTGCATCTCGTCGTCTGCGCCTACGCACCCGACGTTTGTAGGCGCCTAAACTAGATGGCGCCACCATACTTGCGGAGGATCGCGTCATCTGCGCCTGCACGCCTGCCTATAGGGCGCGTTTAGAGGGCATTTTTATGCTGCCTGATAGCAAGATCTTGCCTGGTTCTGTGGTAAAGTATCCGACTCCCGCGCAGCGGGCCTGGGTTCGATCCCGGCGGAGACAAGGTACTTTTTTTGCATTTCTGGCGATAGCGGTTACGGGGCGGTGTCACCATCGCGAACCGGAACGGCTATTGGAATGAGCCCATAACAGCTTACGCTGTAAAAGTAGGCAGCGTGGTGTGTAGCAAGGCCAGGGAATGTTGTAATCATTCCTTATTTCATAGCACAGCAAGTGTCCTGTCGCTCTCCTCGTTCTGATTTTTAAATTTAGTGGTGCAGCTCATTATGGGAACTTGGCCATTGGCTACGTTTCAGTGGTGTGCAGCTAAAGGTCACTGTTATGTGAGCTTTCACAGAGTGAGGTTGTCTGTTGCTAAAGATTTTACTTTTGTTTCGATTTGCTTTGCCCCACAGGAATCGTCATGTCCCCTTAGAATACTTTTCCATGCCGCTTTGTACTAGTAATGTGTGTACATCCTTCAATGGTGTTAACTTTAGCACGAGTGTTTGCTGCTCAACTAAAGCTTACTAGTATATATAGACATAACATTTTACTAGAGTACTTCTGTTTGAGCGAGTTGGTTAGACGTGCTACAAGTTTAACAGTGCAAAAAAGATGACCGCAAAAATCAGAACCAGTGCTGGTCCTGTGGGTAAGTTTTCTTCGTCCTCACCTTTTTCCTCTGTTTAAACTTGCAGCTTACACGAACTGGCATTCAGATCTACAATTGGGGGATCCAAATGTGACAAAACATTTCAGTATTTTACATATCTTTCCCAGCAGCTTTATATTTCAGAGCAATACTATGCTCATATTTACCTGTTTTCTTGAACATCACATGTTCCTTCAACATTGCATTGCATTCTGCGTTGCTAAATTTCAATCTTTTATGGTGCTTAAAGGAGACAATAAAGAGAAAAAACAAGTTCAGCTCCTGCTTGCTCAACCAGAAATGACTAAATGAATATAATATTCTAGTAAGGAACCTCATTCGCGAAATATATATTTAAAACGATTGTGAATTAGTTTAGTGTCCCTTTGAATATTCTAATGAGTCGCACCGTTTCATCAAATTTCCAGTGAATATTACCACAGCAAGAAAGGAATAGCAGTGCTAAATTATTCCGCATTTTGCTTCATGGCAGCATGCCCCCTTTGTTCTGTTGTGCATTCAGTTGCGACCAAGCGAAAAAGATACAATTTGCCTTTACCTGAGATCTCAGTATCCACAGTTAAAAATTTTACTAACAATTTCGCATTTGTTGCTTTACATAGATTGTGCATTGTTGTGTACGCTCTTTAGTTCAGCCTGCAGAGTATTTTGACTGTAAGCCAGTTTCCTTTTGCATTTATTAGATGCATCGATTATTCAATGGAAATATGTGTGTTCGTAGTCCTTGAAGATGTGGTTTTTAGAATGTGTCAGCAACATGCAGGATATTTGCAAACCTACTCTTTGCAGCCTAATTAGTAAATCAGTTAGTGCTCACATTCATCTAGTTATGCAGTGTGAACTTCTTGGTATGTCACCATGAGGTACTTTTCAAGAAACATTTGTGATTATCTTAGCCATCCCGAAAAGCTGCTTTACGTGCGAGTTGCACTAAAAAATCAAAGCCCCTTTCTTAAATAAGGATGGTTCAACGCGACGCTTTCGCCAATGCAATATGAATCAAGGTCAAACTCCAAAGCCAACGACCACGCAACGAACGCAAGAAATGCTGAGCGACCCGATGCGATGCATATGTGATTTGATTGCCTGTATAGGATTACATAGGCTGGTGGCGTGGAGCAGAGGTAGAACACCCGACCTCAAATCTGAAGGTCGTAGGTTCGAATGCTACTCCAGTCCACCACATTTTCAGGCATGAAGTGGTGCCTGACACCGGCAAATATATATTGCCGAGAGCTAGTGGCGCTATACTAGTTCAGGTGCAACCAAACTATGCAGGCCCACTAAGCTTCATCAAAGTCACTCCCTCACCAGAACAGGAATTGGCCTCCCTGGTGCAGTATTCGGCCACTACCTCCCTCATGACTCCGACAATTAACCCAGGGTCCTCAGACCCCAGTGGCTGCAGAGCACCTGACCAAGGCGGCGGTCAGACCTGCGACGTGGCAGAGGGTGCTAAGAATCTCTGGGTCCGGACAGGCCGCCAATGGAAACTGAACCTGGCAACGTTCAACACGCGCACCCTCTCGAGTGAGGCCTAGCTTAGCAGGACTATTTGAGGAATTATCAGGCATTGCCTGGGACATTATTGGCCTTACTGAGGTTAGAAGAACTGGTGAGGCTTACACAGTGCTGACTAACGGTCCCATCCTCTGCTACAGAGGTCTTCCAGATAAGAGAGAATCCGGGGTAGGATTTCTAGTCCATAGCAACATAGCGGGCTACATTAATGTATTCTACAGCATTAATGAGAGGGTAGCAGTCGTGGTAATAAAGCTGAATAGGAGGTACAAAATGAAGGTAGTACAAGCCTACACCCCAACATCCAGTCACGATGATGAAGAAATAGAACAGTTTTATGAAGATGTTGAATTAGCAATGAGAAAGGTGTAAACTCAGTATACTGTAGTCATGGGCGACTTCAATGCAAAAGTGGGGAAAAAGCAGGTTGGTGAGCAAGCAATTGGCAACTACGGCATCGACTCTAGGAATGCAAGAGGAGAGATGTTGGTAGAATTCGCGGAAAGGAATAGGCTCCGAATAATCAATACATTCTTCAGGAAGCTCAGTAACAGGAAGTGGACCTGGAAAAGCCCTAATGGAGAAACAAGGAATGAAATAGATTTCATACTCTCTGCCGATCCAAGCATAGTGCAGAATGTAGAAGTGTTAGGTAAGGTAAAGTGCAGTGACCATAGGTTAGTGAGGTCTTATATTTCTCTCAATTTATAGAGAGAAAGAGTGAAATTAGTCAAGAGGAAACAGGCCAACCTTGACGCAGTAAGGGTATAAGCAGACCAATTCAAGCTGGTGCTCGCAAACAAATATGCAGCTTTAGAACAGGAAGATGAAGGTAACGTAGAAGTAATGAATGAAACCCTAACTAGGCTGATCTCAGAAGCAGCAATTGAAGTGGGAGGTAAGGCACCAAGGCAACCCGTAGTTAAACTCTCCCAAGAAACAAAGGACCTAATAAAGACACGACAAAACTTGAAAGTGTCCAACTCAAGAGATGAGATAGAATTCGCTGAACTTTCAAAGCTGATCAACGAGAAGAAAGTAAGGGATATTCGAAATTATACCATGGGAAAGATTGAGGAAGCCGTAAAATATGGACGCAGTATGAAATCAGTAAGAAGAAAGCTTGGCATAGGACAAGGCAAGATGTATGCACTGAAAGATAAGCACGGTAATATAATCAGCAATCTCGATGACATAGTAAAAGCAGCGGAAGAATTTTATACTGACCTGTACAGTACCCAAAACAGCCAAGATACTTTCATTCGAAATAGGGATGAACCGGATACAGAGGCTCCTTCTATAACTAGCGTTGAAGTTAGAAGGGCCTTGAAAGACATGACCAGGAGAAAAGCTGCTGGAGAAGATGGAATAACAGTCGATTTAATCAAAGATAGAGGAGATATCATGCTTGAAAAGCTTGCGGCCCTTTATACGCAATGCCTCACGACTTCAAGTGTACCAGAGAGCTGGAAGAACGCCAACATTATACTTATCCATAAGAAGGGAGACGTTAAAGAATTGAAGAATTACAGACCCATTAGCTTGCTTTCAGTATTGTATAAAATATTCACCAAGATAATTTCCAATAGAATCTGGGCAACACTTGACTTCAGCCAACCGAGAGAACAGGCTGGCTTCAGGAAGGGATATTCTACGATGGATAATATTCATGTCATCAATCAGGTAATCGAGAAGTCTGCGGAGTACAATAGTACAATCAACCTCTCTATATGGCTTTCATAGATTATGAAAAGGCATTTGATTCAGTAGAGATACCAGCAGTCATAGAAGCATGGTGTAACCAAGGAGTACAGGAGGCATACGTGAATATCTTAGCAAATATCTACAAGGATTCCACAGCTACCTTGCTTCTCCACAAGAAAAATAGAAAGTTACCTATCAAGAAAGGGGTCAGGCAAGGAGACACAATTTCTCCAATGCTATTCACTGCATGCTTACAAGAAGTATGCAAGCTCTTATAATGGGAAGGCTTAGGAGTGAGGATCAACGGTGAATATCTCACCAACCTCCGGTTTGCAGAGGACATTGTCCTATTCAGCATCAATGGAGACGAATTGCAACAAATGATTGAGGACCTTAATCGAGGAAGTGTAAGAATTGGGTTGAAGATGAATATGCAGAAGACAAAGATAATGTTCAATAGCCTGGCAAGGGAACAAGAATTCAGGATCGCCAGTCAGCCTCTAGAGTCTGTAAAGCAGTACGTTTATCTAGGCCAATTACTCACAGGGGACCCTGATCACGAGAAATAAATTTACAGAAGAATAAAATTGGTTTGCAGTGCATACGGCAGGCATTGCCAAATCCTGATTGCGAGCTTACCACTGTCGTTGAAAAGAAAAGTGTACAATCATTGCATTCTACCGGTGCTAACATATGGGGCAGAAGCTTGGAGGTTAACAAAGAAGCTCAAGAACAAGTTAAGGACCGCAGAATGAGCGATGGAACGAAAATGTTTGGAGTAACGTTAAGAGACAGGAAGAGAGCGGTGTGGATCAGAGAACAAACGGGGATAGCCGATGTGCTAGTTGACAGTAAGCGGAAGAAATGGAGCTGGGCAGGTCATGTAATGCGTAGGATGGATAACCGGTGGGCAATTAGGGTTACTGAATGGATACCAAGAGAAGGGAAGCGCAGTCGAGGACGGCAGAAAACCAGGTGGGATGATGAAGTTAGGAAATTCGCAGGCGCAACTTGGAATACGCTAGCGCAAGACAGGGGTAATTGGAGATCACAGGGAGAGGCCTTCGTCCCGCAGTGGACATAAATATAGGGTGATGATGATGATGATAGGATTATATTTTTTATCGTTGAAGTTGAATTAATCCACATTTCGTCTAATTGCATAGCCTTTATTTTAGATCATGTAGCCGTTTATTATACGCACACACCAACATTTTAACGGACTGTATGCCGTTGCATATACAGGGAATAGGCCTGAAGGCAAGATTGTAATCGCGCATTACGTTCGCGTACGACAGCCTCTTCTGCCGTGCGCTGCACCGGCGGCCTACCAACGGTGACGGCCGGGAATACATTGTGTGACGCGCGTAATGCAGTGCAGATACATGCAGTTCCCATTGTTGTTATCGGAACAACTGCGAATGCAAACTATAGGGTTCCAGTTATGTGCGCAGATAGTTCCATTGTGTAAGTTGGCTTTCCTGCAGTGTGTTTTCGGCACTCGTGGACGAATCAATGAGACATAAGAAGGTTCGCTTTAAAAACGTGTCTTCAAATAAATGTTCTGACCACGAGAAATAAAGAACAGCAAATCCTTGCGCTCTTTGCGACGCTTGGTTTTCAGTCCGATATCTTTATAGTCACGGAAACGTTGTACCGCAATAGCATATATGTTCTTAGATGTCCAGTTTGCAAAAGCTTTTCTTTTAATTTTTGTTTAGCCAGCCATCACAACAGGAGGAGGCAATGTGGTGATGGCCAAAATAAAATTGACTGTGACGAGATTCTTATTCTGAAGTGACATGTGATTATGAAGTCATGAATGCCCAATTATCTGATTTTATTGTTTCAGTTGAGTACCATCCCCCAAAGGGAAATGTACCTGTTTCTTTTTTCAATTTGTTGATGACAACTTAGGATGGGTTAATGGCAGTCGTTGCACACCTATATTTGACGGTGATTTGAAAGTAGAGTTACGCAAGAGCTATGCACTACTGCAGAAATGGAGCAGGCTTTTAGAACTAAATGGGTTTCATAATGTCTCAACTCTTCTCACCCGCATTCGAAGATATTCATCTACGCTACTAAACGTATATATAATTTATATCTAAAGCACGCACGTAGTGTGCAGTGTAATTAGAACACCGAATAGTGATTGTAATATACGCTGACGTCACTACACTATTTTTCACTGCCCGTGAGGCTGGTGACGCAGTAAATGATGCGAACCACGTATTACGGTTATTAAAACAAAAAAAACGCTAATCAAATAAAAGCTGATTTGTCCAGACCTAAAAGCCGCGCAATTGGTGGATAGGTAGGATTATAATATGAAAACTCACCCCTAAAGTTGTCCCTTGCATTAAAAGTGTTGCAATTATATGTCATGAAATAAACACACAAAACTGATTACAGGAAAAAATTACACAGGCCAGTGGTATACTTAACAAATGCAAATTTTACTTGTTAAAATATGTTAAGCTTTTTATATACAACAGATTGCTTGCGCCACATAAAATTTGCTGCAAATTAGCGCGGAGCACGACTACCTTAGCCAATACCAGTAACCTTCATATAATAATAAAAAAAGGCAATTCGTGTCATCGTTAAATTCCCACACAACAGTCACACTAAACCACTCTTGTGGTTCAGTGTGACTGTGTGTTCAGTGTGACCCTGCATATTTTTACATCAGCATATCATCCTTTAAAGCAGACTCTGGTTTACCACCTCTTTCGTATCGCCGTCGCATCGCCAGCCCACATTTATTTTGCAGATATTTTACAGTTATCTCGTGCTCCCGGCGCACATTTCGCCACCAGCACGAATATCCTTTCGCACCGGTGTTTCATTAAGTGTCGCTCGCCTCAAAGTGCGCACTGTCACTTTTTCGTCTTTTTTTCCCTCATGTATTTGTAGACTGTAACGGCCTTCCTTATGACGTCGCTACCATCACCAGTTCATCTGCATTCAAGAAAGAAGTGTCAACAATTATCTCACCTTAACTAATATTGTTTAAACTATTCTTGTAATCCCAACCCTTATGTAATACCCCCGTGTCGGGGTCCTTAAGGAGATAGAGAATTAAAACTTTGTTCTTTCACCGCAGTCATACAGAAACACGCTTGTTATATGCTATGAGGTAGATATTTCTAAGAATGACATCTTCTTACCCAGCATTTCTTTTTGAAAGACAAAACGAAAACTAAGCGCTGCTTGCATTATTAAAAAATGGGAACTTCCTCGAAATAAAATCAACCACGGAAAACACACGTTATGCTACTTATTGACATAGCACTTAAACTGCGTGTCTAGCTGCTTGCAGTGTATGTATACTGTATATGTGTATATCAACATAAGTGTAGTGTATTTATATCCTTGCACCCACAACCTATCAATCGGTCGCATTTCGGTCTTATGATTTCGTGCTAGATTTCGTTAAAAATGAAATTGCAATTTTTCTGCTGTATTCCTTTTTTATTTTCATTTACAATTGTGTTACATTGTTATTTTGGGTTGCTATAAACCTGAAGATAAAATAGTGACTTTTTGTTGCTACGCATCGATGAAGAGCTGAGTTTCAAGTTTCAACGTTTCGCTTTTTGCTGGTTGCAAATTATTATTCCTACTACAGCTACTTTCCTATTAGATTTGCTGCTGCCGTGGCCTTTGAAAGTGCCGGCAAGTTTCCGTAGCTGCCCGTGGTCGTGAGCCACTTGGCTGCGAAAGACCTCCAAGATGTACGCCAGGAACTAAGAGAAAGGCGAACATCACTTTAAAGAGAATTTCGGCAAGAAAATTGAGTTGTCGTAGATCTGAGATGTCATATAGAAAGTGAGATATACATTTTCTCAGCAAGCGCTTTGAAGGTATAGTGCTCGATTTTCACCAAGTCATCAGCATGACGGACTGTAATGACAGGCGTTCCTTCAGATTTCCGTTCAGCTTTTTTTCTGTTTATTGTCCAAGCGTATTTCCAGCGACATTGCTTTCGTTTTGCATTTGCTAGGCGCTTCGTGGCAAGACACAAGTCATCTCATCATCATCATCAGCCTATATTTTATGTCCACTGCAGGACGAAGGCCTCTCCCTGCGATCTCCAATTACCCCTGTCTTGCGCTGGCGTATTCCAACTTGCGCCTGCAAATTTCCTTACTTCATCACCCAAATTTCCTAACTTCATTGTATTGGTACCAATCCAATGTCGGAAGACAGTGGATAGGTACCAAAGGTTACAATATTTGTGAATGAACACATGTGTCTTCCTAAGTTAGGAAGTTAGGAAGACACAAGTGTTCATTCACAAATATTGTAACCTTTGGTACCAATCCAATGTCTTCCGACAATAGTTTCTGCTTTTTGCCTTTCGCAAGAAAAGAGTCACGTGTTTCCCTGCGTCCGAACTGAACAGTTATTAGCGCATTTGAGCTACCCACAAATTCAACGCGGTGGCAGGCTTCCATGTAGCTTTCATTCAAAGGCATAAATATTGCTGTTCCAACCTTCTTCAATATGCCTAAGGTATAGCCTCAAACGATGTCTGCGGCACACCTTTTAGTTCAATATTAAAGCGTCGACTTTATTGCTCAGTTTGCACAAGTGTGACTTCATGCGCTTTCACTTCTGTATTCAGGGCATCACGCTCCTCTCAAAAAGCTTTCACAGCTGTTTTTATTCTCATGCCCTCCAACTTGTCATTAATATAGCCAAGACAGGTCCTAATCTCTCTAATGTCTTTTCTCAGCTCTGGTTCCAGGCTTTCACGTAACTCGTGTATTTCTTGCTTGAACTCTCGTTTTATTTCATCAGAAAGCTTGACAAGCTGCTTTGACATTGTGAAACGTACAAAAGAAAAAAAATAAGACAAGTAGTGGCAGCAGCTTAGGGAGCGGATTAAAAAATTCAAGGAAAAGCAGATGCCTGCGCTTCACCAACCTGCAAAATGCACAAGGCAAAAGTTGTAGCGACCATGGCTTCCGCCACCGAAGCTGGCAATTGAAGACGAGGGAGCTTTATATATATATATATATATATATATATATATATCATAAGAAGCGTTCCCTTTCTACTTGTTCATATATATATATATATATATGTATATACAGCGTGTCCCAACTATCATGCAGCAAGATTTTAAAATATGCAAATGCCTCGTCGCATGCACAGAACCAATGTAATGTTGTTTTCCGTTGCTTGGAAGATACTGAGATTATTTTTTTTGCATTCCGTCTGATTACATAATTAGTCGTAATTAATAATAAACTTCTCAAATATTATAATGAGATGAAAAGTGACAATGAGAAAAGTGTAGAGCACCATGAAAAACTCCCGATACAGCTTTCTGTTGCTCAGTGCGTGCTACATAAAAGTGTTTTTCTGAGCGAGAAAGAAGCCCGCGCATACGCTCAAAGTGTCTCGAGCGTCCAGTTGAGCGGCAATATTGCGTGTATTCGAGGGCTTCTTTCACTATCGGAAAAACACTGTTGAGGACACCTCGACAGCACTGGACAGGGGAGGGGTGACGGGAATAAGTCGAGCGGCAAAGCCGTCCGCACGAAGAATACCCTGCGAAATCCTCCTCGGACATCACGAAGGCACTGCTCCGGCACCTTAAACGGATGGGGGTTTTAAGCGAAGCTTTATAGGCTCACAAGTTTCTGTGGTGGTGGTGGTGTCATACTGAAAATTGGGTCGATTCTGGCGATAGTGCAGAAAGGGTCCAAACTGAATGTCACATACCCCTGTGGGCTCGGGGACCTGCAACGCGCCCTTGAACTACCCTTGTCACACGTGGTACCCAAAGAGACAATATTACCAGCCCTTCTCCTGTCGAGAGAAGGGGGATAAACGAAGCTTGTCGTCAGATTCTAGAGTGAGGGCTTCCGAAGCCCAGGCGAAAGGTCAGCGAAGAGCCGCGGACCCCGAGTTGCGGGAGCGCGATGTTGAGGCCAAACCGGCCAAACGTCAACGAAAAGTCGCCGACCCAGAGTTTACGGCAAACGGTGCGGAACGCCTGCTTCGCTTACCCACATTTTATTGACAGGGGAAAGTCTTGGATTTTTAGATGTCTATTCGATTCGCCTGCAGTTTTTGAACTAGTTCTTGAGGTGCTGCACTTCGGTGTTTGTTTCAGCAGTTCAACATGGCGGTGACTGCACTTCGCCATTCGTTTGATTCAGTGCAGGCTTCGTGCAGGACGAGTTCACAGCATTCTCTGCACTCGTCAGAGAGCTAGTGCAGCGCCCGTTCGGCAGTTGCCGGGCCGGTTCCGCAGGAGCAAGAACTCACACTGAACTGGCGGGAACTAGTTCATGAAGTGCAGGGTAAATCAAATGTGGAATATCGCAGTGAGCCAGAAGCATGACCTCCGAGACGACAAAATGCGAAGATCTCTGAGGCCACGTTGACCCGTTTTCATGGCGACGACGAAGGTACATTCCTACATTATTTTTGCTTTATTTTGGATGCTAAGAAGCAGTAATTTTTTCCCCTTGAGCCGTCGTTGGTGCGTGTAAGCATGTCGGGCAAGTAATATTTGTCTCAGCCAATTGACACTTCCTCGGATGATCTCAAAGGCTATGATTTTGCTTTATGCATGCGGCGGAAGCTATAATTTTAAACAAATATGCTTAAATACATCGTTGTAAAAAACAAAATACGCGAAATAAATAGGAATTGTCAGTGGTGTCTAAATAAATACCCCACCGACAATCCCCTTTGGAAAATAACCCAGATCTCAAAGGCGATGCTTTTGCTGCCTGCATGCGGCGGAAGCGATTGCGGTAGACAGATAAACGTCATGTGTGGAACCCCTCCTATAAAACTTCAAACAACATTCAAAAGTACAGCTAATGTCTAAGCAAATCCAACACAAAAGGTTCATATGTGATTACGGTTCTCAGCTCTTTTTGAGCATGCAGCTAGCAAAACAATGGCGTTTGAGATCTGATTTTGTTACTCGAAGGCAGCCATATTATGATGACGATGATGATGATAATTTATTGGCATCTCCTTTGAAACGGGGCGGTGACAAATAGTCACCTAGCCTGCTTTATTTATTCAGGCATACCATACATGTTCTTTATCTAGCATTTTTGTATACCTCTCATTATTCCTTTTCTTCTTTTTTCAAAAATTTACCTTGTACCGCTACCTATGATTTTAAAAGATCAGGCCGTATCCATATTTCCGCGATTTTTTTCCACGAGTACTCTAATCGTCTCTTGCTTATCTGTACGGCTGATCTGTTGATGTTACTTTCCACTTGAAACCCAAGCTCTTCTGGGAGTTGCACGTTACCTAAGGTTCTCCCTGGGTAGGATACCGTCGCATTCGATTAGGATGTGCTGAGTGGTCTCTGCATCTTTACTGCAGCATACACATGCCTCATCTAGTTCCGAATATTTGCCCGGTATGTTTTGGTCCTTAGGCAACCGGCTCGAGCCTCAAATAGCAAGGCACTGCCCTTTGTGTTATCTTACAGATTTTCCCTTCTAATGCCTTCCTTCTCATTCTTGTAATTCTCCATTGTCCTTTTTGTTTCCATTCTTTGCATCTAATTCGCGGTCTCTATTTCTGTAACTTTCTTTCTGATGACTCCTGGTTGTCTATTTACAGTTTCGATTATCCTGTACTTGGCTGCCAACTTCCTTGACCTCTTCCTCCATTCTGGGTCCACGTTTTTCATTACCACGCCCCATGCCGCGCCCTCTAGACTATTTGCGGTTTTCGGTGGGCGGTGCAAGAAGGCAGGCTTGGAACAGCACAACGACCCAAGCGGTGGATTTAAACGAAAACAGCGATCTGCTCGTGCGAGAACACGATCGTATTCGTACAGGCACTGCTATCACCATTGAATGTGCAAATTCAACGCATTCACCCAACAAGTCAATCAAAAATAAGCCTTCAGATAGAATTTGACAATATTTTCTCCTCAAATGCTAAACTAATGCCATACCAATATTTACATGATCAATTACAAGATTACCTCTCTCACCTGGAAACAAACAATATCATAGCCACTGATGCTTCACAGTCCGAAGAGAAGGCTGGCGTAGGCATTTTCTCTATTTCTCTTAATGGGTCCTTTTCTATTCGCCTTCCAGATTACACGCCTATTTTCATAGCAGAATTATTGGCCATTTTCCTAGCGCTACGTAAACTTCCTGCAAATCAATAAACAGCTGTCGTAGCTGCAGATTCTCTATCGGTATGTGTGTCGTTTTCCACGGAAACGAATGCAGCTCCCCTTAGCTTGTTTCACAATTTAGACCCTAAAAGTTTACAAAAAATGAACTTGCTGTGGGTTCCTGGCCACCGCGGTTTATATCTAAACGAAATGGCAGATTTATTAGCAGTCTCTAAGTGGACCTTTGATCCCTGTTTTACTGGATACTTCTTAAGTCACTGCATCGAGACACAGGAAATTTTGCTTGCAAAATGATTTAGGCAACTTACCTCTGAAACCATCTCCAGACTTTCAGCACCTCGGTTTTTGCTGTAATAAACAGCAGTGCTCTTCTCGGCAGTTGGAAGTTACTTACACCAGACTACGCTGTTGCATCCCGCAATTGAATTTTTATTTACATAGAGCTGGTCTCACGATGTCCCCTCTATGTCACAACTGCAAGGAAATTGAATCAATAGAACATTAGTTTTTATCATGCAGGCAATATTCACACCACAGAAAGTTATTACTGGAATCTCCACTTTACAAAATTGGATTAGGTTTAAACATACCAGTATTGTTATCATTTGGGGCCTCAGCACTAGGCTATAGTCACAGAGACGTGTGTTGCGCAGTATTTAATTTTTTAATTGAAACAAAACGATTACCCTGCTAATTATTGTATTTGTATTTTACACATCATATGCATTCATATCACCTGAATTGATTTCTCCAAATTGTTTTATTAATGTTACCTCCCCCTGGTTGTAACAGCTCTTCACTTTCACCTTTTCAGTTAGTCTGACTGCTCGCTCGCATGCTACTCTAATTAGTGCGACATCTGCCTTTTTTGTCTTTTACTTTAGTTTCTTGTTTTCCTGTTTTCAAATATGAATTTTCTTTAGCATTCCCACTGCCGCCCAATTCTTGGCCTCTCCCCCTTAGTGGGTGCGAGCCATGACAGAGGTACATCATCATCATCATCATCATAACGAGCTACACGAGCTCGTACGAGCGCGTCTTTTCTTGTTAGGCCTGGCACCGGTAATGCAGCGATGACTGCAGATACTAGGCGTGTTAGCCCAGCGCCCAAAGCCGCTAGTGAAATAAGCGAGCCTCTGCAAACAGCAACCTCTGCCACGCAGAGCTTCACCTCGCATAACAAGACCATGTCGACCACAGGTGAGCGCCTACGCAACCGCGGACGTTGACTCTGTACTTGCATGTTAATGTTAATGCATACTTTGCTGGTAGAAATGCTGCGTGCTGCCCTCCACAGCGTAGTGTAAACGACCACATGAAAGTTCCGTCACGCGAGCCTCATGAAATTGTGCTGTCGTTCGACGAAATGTGCTAATTTGGCCTTGATATGTGCGAGTCTTGTTCTTCTTCTTTCTGTGGTTTTGCGCGCCAAAACCAGTTCTGATTATGAGGCACGCCGTTGTGGAGGGCTCCGGATTAATTTTGACCACCTGGGGTTCTTTAACGTGCACTACAACGCAAGCACACGGGCGTTTTTGCATTTCGCCTCCATCGAAATGCGGGCGCCGCGGCCGGGATTCGATCCCGCGATCTCGTGCTCAGCAGCGCAACGCCTTAGCTGACTGGGCCACCGCGACGGGTTTGACATGTGCGAAGGCATCGGTCTTTTGGTGCGTGCACGCATGTTTTCGAGCGCAATTCAAGCGCTTGCTTTCGACCCCAAGCGCCTACTGTAAAACCTCCACTGCGTGCTCTCCAAGATATGTTGGACGCGACAATGCGTTGCGCGTTTTCCGTTTAAGCGTGGTATGTTTCGTGAATGGAATTAGTAGCACGGAATTAGTAGCAATCAAGTTACCTCCGCACACAATAAATACAGCGACTAAGGGTAATCGATTAAACATGTGGGGCGTGTAATACGTATGAAGGCGGAGCAACCTGGAGTTTCAACCATCCTCTCGACGGCGACACACAATTGTTTCCTACTTGGAACGACATAAAGCGGAGATACCTGGTAAGGTTTCGCGTGATGTGCGACAGCCGCTGTTACATCGCTGAAGTTCGTTTCTCGAGATTTATTGCGACGTTTAATGAGCTTCATCGAGCCGGTGATAAAAATAGCGCACCCAAGCATTCTTGCGTACGCAAAAACCACACGTCCGGCTTGTTCTCTTGTACTCCTTTTTTGTTTTGTATACCTTTTTGAGTTGTACGCCCGATGAATTGCGTCCCCTAACTTTTCGGGCTGCTATTTCTAAAACTGCCTAGTGTTTCATTGACTGATGGAAGTATACATTGAATTATTGGTGCTTGAGTGCGGGCAAGAGTACTTTGCAGTTAAGTGCAGTTGCAGTGGCACAGTTTGTGGACAGCGTGGTTTTCGTGTCTTAGCACTATTTGTCTTGTTTAGAGTTGCGGTTTCTTTGAAGTATGAATTGCGAGTGCAGTGCCTGCAAGTGCTGCACTACTTTTGAGATACCAGGCTGACTGTTTAACCCCTTCTGTATCACGCAGTTATTACGAATGCTAACTGAAAGTGATCAACTTATATTGAAAGATCACAGCTGCCAACGTTTATTACCTCTCCAGAAAGGATAAATTCGTTTCTGCTAGCGATGTACCATGCATTGTGTGCTGCCATCTACCAAAAGCATGATTAAGCACTGAGATAACACTAGGCTCGTCCGTGGCCTTGCTAGAAAATGCAAACTACCGCACACAAGCTGAGCTCATCCTAGGCTGTGTTTGGCCTCCAGTGAGAAATTTATTGAAAAACGCTCCCCTGTTCAAGGGCTTTGAGTAGACCTAGGGTGCACCCTGGTTACAAAATGTTGGCTCTGGAATCGCTTGGCGACTCGTTATAAAAAGTAGTGCTGCGTTTCAAATTCAGGAGACCAGCAAAGCAATGCTTACAAATACAGCATGTTTACTTCATTTCACCTGTAGCAGGCGATGCTAAAGCGCGTTTTTAGATGCGAGCGCATCTTATGCTCGGGGCAGTGTCCGTTCTGCGGCGTCCGCCCCCATACTGCGCATGCGCAAGTCTCCCTCATTCTCCTCTCCTACGCAGGTGTGCGCTCTCCTCCTCCCCTCTCCCCTCTCCACAACAGGTGCGGTGCAGCAAATCATTGCATATAACTCTCTCTCTCTCATTCTCTCACTCTCTCCCTCTCTCTCTAAGGGTACGCCGGTTGTGTCGCGGTGCAGTATAAAGCGCGCGTTCGCTGTGCTTCCGTCATTCTCTCTCTGTGCAACGATGTGCGAAACGCCATGAACAACGTCAACGTCGGCGCTAGTTGCCGCGGCAGCGCCACCGCCGCGGAGCAGAGGAAGGCTCGGGAAGCCGAACGTAAACGTCCGCGTCGACAAACGGACCCCCAACTTCGGGCCAGGGAAGCCGAACGTAAACGTCAATGTCGGCAGGAAACTTCTACGGAAGCAACACGGGCTCTGCTCGCCGAAGTGGAACGTCAGCGTTATCAAGCCGACCCCGAACTCCTGGCTCGGAAAGTCGAAGCGCAACGAGTCGAGCGGCAGCTCCCGATCCCGAAGCGACGATGCAACGCGAGTCTGCGGCCAGAGCAGCAACACGTTCGAGGCCATTACAACGCCCGGGCTTCGACGGTGCTGACACGCGGTTCAAGCGCGACTTCCTCGATCGAAGCTTCGGGCACAGCTGCAACGTGTGCGACCGGCTTTGGTTCGACAACAACCTGAGCAAGGTAGGGAGCGTCCAGAACGAACGTCAGCGTAACGCGGCCGTCCGCGTGCTTCGACGCCAGTTCAGCAACAATACAATACACTCTCAATACATTCTCTCACTCTAACTTTCATTGGGTTGTGTTGCCGAGTGAAACGAAACGGAAACTCGATGCGCACCCCCCGCGATGATTTCACATCCCACCATGGTTGCCCGTAGGGTGAGATTGTGTGAATTTTTTTACTGCTCGCATGTGCGACCAAAGAAAAGGTTCAACACATGCGGAAGGCAAATTCGCTCATTTTTGGTTGCCCTCCCTCACCCTCACGATGCTAGTCGTGTCCTCACCACACCCTCGCCACAAAAATTTAACGCATTGAAAAGGCTACCATCCTTCTCTTTGCCTTCGGTTTGATACAATTTCAAATAAATCAGTAACCTGTCCCGTGAGCTTGAATTACAAATGTGACTGCGTGCCGGGAAAGAGAGAGAATAAACTTTAATCAAAAGAGTACGCGAGCGTAGGTAGCTCCTCCGCTCTGCAGTGGGTGGTCCCCTCAGTCCAGGAATCCAGCGGTCTTAGCTGCCCTTCTCGCTCGGTTGACCAGGTTGAGCTCTTCCGTCGAGTCGGAGCTGGATAGCGCTGTCTCTCATTGCCGTGTGGTGGGGTGTGTTATAGGCGTGAGCTGTGGTGTGTTTGCGCAAGCCCGTACCATGTCGTAAAACGTTGCACATTGGTCGCAGTGTGGACATTTATAGGAATACAGCACAGGGTGTATGGCGTGGTAAAGACTCAAATGTGGATATGTGTTTGTTTGGAGTTTTCGCCATATTACGGCTTCCTTTCGCGTCAGAGCATTCTGCGGTGGGGGTAGTGTTCTTCGTGAAAGGCGATAGTGTTGTAGAATGTGCGTGTAGGTTAATGGTATGGGCTCTGGTTGGAACTGCTCGGTGCGGCCATCTCGCGGTTCCCGGTGTACATGCGCTCGGGCGTAGGCGTGTGCCTGCTGATTGCCGCGTAAGGACTCATGCCCCGGAGTCCACACGATTTGTATGTATGGTGGTAGCTGGTGCGCTCCATTCAGAATGCGATGTGCGGCCCTGGAAATATTGCCCCTGGAATAATTTCTGCATGCCCTCTGAGTCCGTCAGAACTATGACGCAATCCAAGTGCTGTCTCGTCGTGATGGCGTGCCGGGACATTTTAGTTGTTCAAACATGCTACATTGCTTTGCTTATAGGGGCATTGACTAAACCTAAAGATTAAGCTATCCACAATTCTCGCTAGGTGACCACCGCAGCTGCTGCCTTTTTTCTTTTCTTAGTAGCAGAAAATTCATTTTTTAACATTGGAGTCTGTAGTAGCACAAAATGCACTTTTTAACATGGGAGTCTGTGAAACAAAACACAGCCCGATATTTCCGCAATCTCTACGGTGAGCTGCCTATTTTAATTCTTGGCTGGCTGCATGCAATATGTATTCCAAGAAGTCCTTGTGACCCCTTTGGACAGTCGCGTTTCATCGCCAGGGGCACTGGAGAATAAAAATTGTATACTTTTACCAATGCAAGAATTGTACTGAGATTCTTAGTAGTATGGAGATAACGTGCTACAAGCACAGTCCTGGAAACATGGCGTGTCAAACATGCTCGTTGCCCGTGATGTGAACATGCTGTTCAGCATTGATAACAATGCACTAAGTACCAGCTTTATACTGTAGTACTTGCTGTCAGAGGTGAGGGAAAACTAAACAAAGCACTATTTTTTTCTGACACTACTGATGGAAGAGAAATAGTGTCTGGGCTTCATTGCCAAGCATGATCAATGTCAGAAATACCTCAAACCAAGTTTTTGTGCCTCTAACGAGAGCAAGAAAAGGTGACTTCCAGAATGTTTATTTCTGAAAAGGAGTGTGCTGCACTGTGGTAATCAATAAAAAACTGTCAGAGTGACTATAAAGCCGCTGTCACTGTTCCCACTTTCCTTGCTGCTAACAGCTCTGTCACTAAGTCTGGCTACAGCTAACATCAACGGCGTTTTATGACTGAGGTCGGTTACAAGTGGGCTTCGAAGTGCATCTCAGTTCGCGAGCCTTTCTGCCGGTGCGCTTCAAAACTTGAGACCTCGGACACATCACGCGCGCAATCTTAATGACTTCTCTGCAGTTCAGCAACGTGAATGGCATCTTTCTCATTTAGCCTCGCGCAGTCACCCTCCGTCGCCATTCACAATTTTCCGAAGCCAATCCTCGCGTCACCATGTGAGTGTGAGAATGGCCTCAGGAGGGTGCCCATGTCTGATTGCATGTCGAAGAAATACATGGGTATGCGTCGCATCATTCCATGTAACATGAAAGCTTCTTACACCGACGTTCCAAAATATGCCCCATTATGTGGAAGGTGTTGCAAATGTGAATATACTTAACCCGAACAAGTGGAGTGACGCGTTTCTGCGACCAACCGCCGCATTGCAATGCTTGCACTCGCAGCCAAAACAGTGTACGACGTATACTGAAATTGCCTATGGCGCAGTTAATACACGTGTTGATGCAACTTTGTGTAACTATAATGTAATAAGTGAAGCAGTTATTCTATTTAAAGTGGCGG
>NC_051162.1:59417614-59472448 GCF_013339745.2 Dermacentor silvarum
CACAGAACACAACAAAGCGGTAACTGAAGTATTAAAAAAACCATGAACTTGGTTCAACATGTCAGAACAAGGAATGTTGCTGTAGCCAACATTTCGACAGATACGTGTCATCAGGGCAGCAACTGTTTCCTTGGCAGCGGTTTTGATGTGCATAGCTCACTCGCCCCTACCTTATCTGGTGCATATAGTAGGTCAAGAGAAACCAAAGTGTTAAAATAAAGGTAGGTACGGTGTGTTTCGCAGTGATGTGATGGAGTGTGTAGTGGGTCACTGCGTCGTGGAGTTGTACGTAAGTAACAACTTACAGTAGTAGTAAGTTGTTACTTACGTAAGTGATAAGTAGGATGACCTAAACATAAAACGATCTGTAGACCTAGTAGACCTATTCTTCCCGAAATCAACATAGGGATTTCAAATAAACTGTTTGGACATTGGGCGAAAAAAAAAGCAATGAAGAATTAGGCAAAAAAATTGTAACATGATGTGTCTGGTAAGATCATGGAAATGGCAAATGAAGGTACGTTATCAATAAACATTTCATCAAGATCCCATAAAGAAAAAAAGATATTGGTCAAATATTAAATAAGCAAGGACACCAAATTAAACTGGGTATGACCATAAATAGTAAAGAACAGCCTGCGAAAAAAATGGGACGGGAAATGATAACAAGGTGCAAGATAGAGAAAAGTTTAGCGCTGTTTACTGTCTGTTCATGCCACTACTGACGACTTGAAAGTTTCCGTCTTCCTGCTGAAGCTGTATTACTTGGATAAGGAAATGGGTCACTTTGCAGACTAGTCTACGTTCAGATTCTGTTCAAATCTTCAATGTAACTTTATGGAAGAAAATGGTATGGACAGTCCTACTGGATGGGCATTCATTCAGCAGTACCATCCACAGGTATTAGCTTAAAATGTATTGGTCTCACTGGACCTTAGCTCTTGGGAAATCATTAGCTGTTTTTTTTTATCACAGATGCCTTCAAGTTATATCGGTTGGCAGGAGTGCTAGCAAACAACATTATACTTGTTGCCGCAGTCAAAAGTGATATTTGGTAACAATGAGTAAAAGAAGCAAACAGCATTCTAAATACTGATTCAAGTCAACCGAAAAAGCTTCCAAAATGAATGTACCCTGGCCCCCAATACACAATAATTACACATCACATTGATGCTCATCGTGTCGATCATGCTATTAGAACACTAGGCATCAAGTGAGGAGAATAAGGAGATCAAAAAAATAAATTATGGGGTTTTACGTGCCAAAACCACGATCTGATTATGAGGCACGCCATAGTGGGGGATTCCGTTAATTTTGACCACATGGGATTCTTTAACGTGCACCTAAATCTAAGTACACGGGTGTTTTCGCATTTTGCCCCCATCGAAAATAAGGGGATGGGCACATCCTTTTTTTAGTACATTAAGTGTGCTTCGCTATAATGTTGCCTTCCAACTCCGAAAGGAGCAGTTTGCGAGATGGTGACCGAAACATAAGAAAACTCATGACATTCTGTGCAGCAGAACATCACGCGCAAATACACTTTTTCCTGCAAAATGACATCTTGTAGTCAAACCTTGTGCACATGTGCCAACCTTAGAATTTGAAAAACACCACAGTGGAAGACACAAAGTGTTAACCTTGCTGACGAATACTAAAATTATTTGATTATTCATTCAAGATTCGCAGACTTTGCTCTCTACGGGTGCTGTAAACAGGCACCCTGCTTTTGCAGTTGTACCAACAATGATCTGTAGAGCAAATGAGGAGAAATGGTTATGAAGTTTACGCAGGAGTATACGCCGCAAATGACAATCCACTTCACATTTTAATCTGGTGGAGGATGCGTACTCCAAAATAGAAGAAACTAGTGTACCCTAAAGATTGCTGTGGCCGATGCCTGTGCACTAGCAGGTACACATAACATGGCAGTTGCAATTATATTTCTACAAGCTATAGTTACTGCAAGCTACTGCCAGTGTACTGGTCCACAGCTGTAATACATTTAGGGCAATTTAAAACTCTCTAATGAATTTATCTCATATGACAGAATTGGAATGCAATATCTTGCAAATAAGTGATGCTCTATGTGTCGTCCCATACAATGAAACACCTTTGAAAAACCTGAATAGCCACCTGGGCCGTGACGAGAGGTGAAGTGTATTCTGTGTAAACTAGTACAGCTGCATAGTGTAAAGCTCTGGAGAGTGCATTTAGTAACAGCTGTGAAGCTTTTTTCTTTTTTTAAACTGCACACAGTAAAAACCTCTAGCAGTTTTGAAAAACTCTTTTTATTAAAAAAATTTCTGCGCGCAAACTAACAAGGACGAAGAACCATTTGCTTAAGAACCCACAGATCTGCTCAATCCAATCAACAGGACACATCAATAGCACATATAACAACACGTGTGATAAAAATGCCACGGATCAGCGCGACCCCGTCAACATAAAAACAGCAATGCACATAAAACGAGCACTTAAGATGAAACTATGTTAAAGATAAGATGACAGGAGTGAATTCTCTTTATCTAGCAATGAAACAGAAGGATGACTGATGCATTTTTACTTTAGTTTTGCAATTCAGTGCACTTCCACAATTTCTCTCGCGGTTTGATTTCGTTGCCTAAACAATGTGCCGGTGCTTCTAAGACAAGGTGAGCACGCATGTTCTTGACAATGCATGGCCAAATGCTTACTAGGGCCACCTTTCAGACTGGACAAGTGTTCCCTTAGTCTCGTGTTAACGCATCTTGCAGTCTGCCCTACGTACACATGACCACATGTCATAGGAACCTGATATTCAACATTCTTCGCACAATCAAGAAATTGGTTCTCATGCGGATGTTTAATACAACATTCTTTCTTTGCATCACCCTTACTTTCGAACTTACTTTTTACCCTAGAACACACATTACCTCTTTGTTTTTAGCCGAAAACACCACTTTTACTTCGTAACTCCCAGCCACCTTTTCAAGTCGGTGTGGAAGGCCATGCACATATGGAATCACTGAAACCTTGGAAGCTAACTCTTTCTGCCTTCGATTTTTTGTGCATAGTTCTTTATCCTGTTTAAGTTTTTTCATTAGTCTAGCGCATGACGCCAGCATCACAGCGAGCACGTACCCGGCCTCTCTCAACTGATCAACTTGCTCAAGAAAGGCAATGTTTACAGTGCGGTAACACGACTTCAACAATGCTGACCTGAAATGACTGTGCCATTCTTCACAAGCCTGGAATTGCTTGAGGCATAGTTCATGTAGCTTGTTAACAAGAAACTGTAGCTTCTTATCTACCTGTACTTGCAAAGTAAAATTTAAGCCTTTGCCTAGAGAGTCAAAGGCTTCTAGTACTATTGAAGGCTTGACTTTCACTTCGGAAGTACCGGTACATAACAAGCTACCAGTTCCTTTATGGCAAGTTAAAAATTCTACCAGAGCATATGTGTTGGTCATTCACGCCCCGAGCTGGAAAACCGCTAATGAACTATGCCTCAAACCATTCCAGGCTTGTGAAGAATGGCATAGTCATTTCATGTTACTGGTCAACATTGTTGAAGTCATGTTACTGCACAGTAAACATTGCCTTTCTTGAGCAAGTTGATCGGTTGAGAGAGGCCGGGTACCTGCTCGCTGTGATGCTGGCGTCATGTGCTAGACTAATGAAAAACTTAAACAGGATAAAGAACTATGCACAAAAAATCAAAGAAAGAAAGAATTAGCTTACAAGGTTTCAGTGATTCCGTATGTGCATGGCCTTTCACACAGACTTAAAAAGGTGGCTGGGAGTTACGAAGTAAAAGTGGTGTTTTCGGCTAAAAACAAAAGAGGTAATGTGTGTTCTAGGGTAAAAAGTAAGTTCGAAAGTAAGGGTGATGCAAAGAAAGAACGTTGTAATAAACATCCGCATAAGAACCAATTTCTTGATTGTGCGAAGAATGTTGAATATCAGGTTCCTATGACATGTGGTCATGTGTACGTAGGGCAGACTGCAAGATGCGTTAACACGAGACTAAGGGAACACTTGTCCAGTCTGAAACGTGGCCCTAGTAAGCATTTGGCTATGCTTTGTCAAGAACATGCGTGCTCACCTTGACTTAGAAGCACCGGCATATTGTTTAGGCATCGAAATCAAACCGCGAGAGAAATTGTGGAAGCGCACTGGATTGCAAAACTCAAGGAAAAATGCATCAGTCATCCTTCTGTTTCACTGCTAGATTCGCGCTTTTCTTTTCATCTTAAGTGCTTGTTTTATGCGCATTGCTGTTTTTATGTTGACCGGGTCGCGCTTATCCGTGGCATTTTTATCACAAGTGTTGTTATATACGCTATTGATGTGTTCTGTTGACTGGATAGCACAGATCTGTGTGTTCTTAAGTAAATGGTTCTTCGAAAATAAAACCAGTTGTTAGATCGCGATCGTGCTTGTGTTGCTCCTTTTCTTCGTCCTTGTTTGTTGATGCACAAAATATTTTTTAAAATGAATCTCTTCCACTTAGGCCGACTCGCAGTTTTGTTTCCTTTTTTTTAAAGTAATGACACGCATGGCTATCACATACATGTACAGTATGACCTTCATTCCCAAACAAAGTGAACAGTACTACCCTATGCGTCAGGTGCCTTGTTTCACACATTCTCCCAAACATTATTAGCGCGGGATGCTGAGGTTGGCAGGGAAACTGATTTATGGAGCAATATAAAGTATGAAGTACTCAGCTCTTAATGTTTTCTCTGCTGTTTAAGCATCGTTGGGTCTTATAGTAAGAAAATACGGAAAACATGCTTAATTCACGACACAACCCCTTTGGAAGTATTTAGTAGTCTGAATTATTATGGATTGCATATTTAGATTAGAAGAAGGATTTCATTCCACTGCAAGAATGGCATCATCCGAATAATTCTTGCGTTTGGTGCTATATTTACTTTTATTTCAGTTGGAATGTAGATGCATCGTCAGCGATATTGCTTGACATGTCTTAAATTGACTGTTTCTCCAACTTAAGCAAACTCATATTTTGAAATGACCTTGTAGATGATACCATGAACTTGCTCAGCAGGAGTATGTCTAACATTCACGAGATCTGAGGCTCTTGAACGCATATCTAAGAAAGCCTGGGGTACATGCTGACCTCTCATTTAATCAGCAAGTTTCTGGAAATCATCAATAAGTTTTCTTGTGATGAATGTAAATTTGCTTGTACGGGAGAAACATGGAACTTGAACAGGTGAATTACGCAGCATAAGAATGATCTCAGCAAGAAGCAGGCATCAAGAAACATTGTCACTCAACACGCATAAACCGTCAAATAAAAGAATCATTGGGATGATTTAAAATTCTGGTAGTGGAATGAAATCTGTTTTCTAATCTATATCTAAACTCCTTGATTATTCAGCGTACTACCAGTACCTTTGCCAGAAACATTCATAGTCATTATCCTACCTATGCCAAATTATTCCGACCAATATTCAAGCCCCCCCCCCCCCTTCATAAGCTTTTTTTTTCACTGCCAATTCTCTGAGGGAGAAAAGGTGTCCTATTTCTCTCTACCTATTTCTCGTTCATTGTTCACTCTCAAACTGCATTAAGCTTAAGCAGGTTCTATGCTTAAAGCTGTGTTTCCCTTTCCATCTGCCATCTTTGACCCACCTGGTTAGCTAAGTAGGTAGAAAAACTGCAGAAGAGAGGTGGTGGCGCTGAGTTGGACTTGAGCCCCAAGGAACCTTTGCACGGTGGCTCGACGAGCAACTGCTTTTGGCATGGAGTGGCTCAAGCTGTGATGAGTTCACTTTGTAAAACCCAGCTGGTTACTGCTGGCCCGTCTTTGCCAGAACAGGAATGAACATTGGCAGTCTGCAGTCTCGGTTTCTTCCTTGAGGGCCATGGCCATGTAAAGAAACCTTGTCTCGACAGGCTGCATAAAAAAGGATAATTTTCTGAGCTAAGTCTTTTTTCCTAAAAGAACACATTTAAGTTGTATTTGTAACTTTGCGACACTTTCCGGGTGATGCCAGCTGTACTTCATTGCACAATACCACAATCATGACTGAGCTGTGGCCATTCTGAATACAGCTTGCAACACGTGACAGGACCATATATACAAATGCAACCAAAATAGTAAACATTTGTTGTAGCTTCTGTATATGGCACTATTCGAATGAGACATTTGTAGCACTCTTCTCAGCTCAGTAAACTTATTTCTAGTTATTTTACTTTTCATGAGGAAATTGCCATGAGCTTCTCTTGAAAAGTAAGTAAACATTCTTGCTTCAGTTTATTCTTCAAATTCTTGCATCACGAAATTCTTGCATCACGAATGGATATCAGGAACCCATTTACACCACAGGCAGAGAGAGCTCCATATGTTTAAAAACATTATAAATCAAAGTACAATATCACAATTCTCATAATAGTGTCATGCTAGTATTATTGGTGGCTATGGCTGCTTCAAGCAATTATTTTGCATTAAGGTGGAAACAGTTATCAAATTAAATTGTTTGCAGCAAGGGTGTACAATCCACAAAATCAATCAAAAAGGTCACGTTGTGTTCACTATTCAAACGTTTAGGATAGGTTATATACAACAGCTAATAAAGAAAGCAAACTTGAAAATCTCAACTGAAGAAGAAACCAGTTTTTGAATATGGAGCAAAATGCCACCAGCTCATGTGGAGTACACCCTTACTATGTACTCCAAGCGAAGAATGTTGTTACAGCAATGCTTGAACACTATATGAATGTAACAATCAACAACCTTAAGCAGAATCTTAACACCACTAAACAAATCATGCTTCGAAGATTCCTGATCCGAAATTCTCAACAAATTGTTCTGGTGTTGTATGTGTTAAGCTTGTTGTGCATTCTAAAATGCAAGCTCACATCTACAATTTCTCTAAAGGCAATATCAGCTTTCTCAAGATAGGTATGACGTGCGGATAAAGTGGATAATGCATGATATCATGAACACTCTGATGTGTTTACCAGTGGGCTCACTCTTGCAGCCATGAAATTATGAGATGCAGGCACATTTTACATTGAAACCGGTTTTGTGGAGTACTGCATGCTTCCCAGGCTTCTCCAGTTGTGAGAGCCGCCTCCCCTACACAAATGAGTGATGAGGAATAAAAAAAGAATTTCAACATGCAACAATATGTTGGTCATTTGCTAGTATCCAGCAGGCTTTTTGACTCCTAGCTTGCCTCATACAAATCTACCATGCACAGTATTTGCTTTGCCCAAGCATCAGCCACTTTACGATGCAATGTGTACAGAGCCCTTGCCCGTAGTTTTTCTGCTTTGGAAAGAGTTACCGTGTGTTCAGCTGGCGTGGAGAAAGGGGACATAAAATACTATGTGCACCACTGATCTCTACTATATTTTGCTGGATGCCGCTTCGCTGCCCACAGAGCCAGGCGTAGATGAAGCCAGCGGAAATGCAGTGTCGTGCAGCGGCTTGTCCCAAAAGTAGGGCATACGCTGCACTTACTAGTGTGTGCCGTCGCATAATATTGCTGCCGTAAAAATTTTTCTTCATGGTTTTCCACATCTAGGCGATGTCTCCACATGTCTGGCGAGAGCTTTTACGACGTTCTGAACCCGTACGTGATAAGTTTTTCTTACAGAAAGCATTTTCTGATTCACAAGTGTTGTCAGCACGCGCCACTGATGTTAGCAATGATGTCAGTGCTGTGATGGAAAATTCTGGACGTCTTCTCGAAATACTTCTCTGGACTGCTTCGGTAGCTTACGGCACAAAGGGCAAGCATTATAGCAGAAGAAATGCCGCACTCCCGTGCAGGTGAAATGCCACAGCAAAGTCGTGAAGTACCAACTTCTGGGACAAGGTTGGCTTCAGTCGAAGGCACTCAATGCGCTATCCAGCCCCCTATAGTAGAGCTCAGTGGTGTGCAACCTTTTATACTAGCTTTGCTTTCCAGTCGGAACATTGGAAACAGCTCCCACCTTACTTTTCTCAACCTGTGACATGCGAACCAAAAGTCGCATCACTGTATTGATTCTATGGCTTTAGTTTTCGAAGCGAACTGCCTGCATATTCTAGCATGTTAAAAATATACTTGGCACATTTTTACTGCTACAAGACAGGTTAGTTGGCTGATAGAAATGTGAAACATGTTACCAGCGCTCTGATAGGATGCAAGAAGCAGAATTGAAATTTACTTGGCACAGGGGCTACAGCAGGCAAGTATGGTTACTGTATGCTCTAGTGTTGTTTCAAGTAAAAGTTAAGTTTTTATGCTGTATTTCTACTTATTCTGAACCATCAAACTGCACAATCAATGTTCCAAGTTTATACACTCTTGGCGTTTGATTGCCCATGTCATTTATTTCCTATGAGCACAGGCAGTAATCCCTCTATAATAAGCAAAATGAGTTAGAAAAGGAAAAGCCGTGATATTAGACCACAATTGCCGAGGGCAGAAGTAATGGCTGATAGCACTTAATTGAAGCTACATAAATATTCAGTTTTCTCACAGCTTGTTCAGCAAGTAATAAAGAGGTATGATGTACACCTTTACATGACCAATGCAATCTGGTGAGAGACTGTGCACTGAGTCTGCTTGGTTGTGTTCGGCAGTTTGACTTTGGTATTTTGCTATACATAATTCCTTGGGTACTCGTAGCTTACTTGCGATAAAATGGAACTTCGAGCAGTGGTCATCTATACATAAATATTTGCACATAAATAACGCAACCACAATTATATAGCATGGTGAGGGGGGGGGAATATGAAACTCTCAGAAAACGAAAAAAAATGATATTACGATTATAATGTGACGTGATGCCACAAGAAAACAAAGCAATGCATAGAAGCAGATGGCGCTTCCGTGCCACCAAGATTATTTACTAAATAGGCAGCGCTTCAGAAGTACCCGCGACACAATTGAACAAGGCAAAGCTGCGTTTGCTCGTGTGTGCTTGAACATGGCTCTACACGCAGTAGCGATCACAGCATTGTTGCCAAGTGGTTTAGATCGCCGCAGTTTAAAGTTCCAGAAAATGTACAGAAGAACAATCTGCTTTATAGCCTTACAGAATATAACGTGAAGTACACTACAAGGCCAGAAACATTCCTAGGAAAGTTGCCTTGTATTTGCATAAATTGGCAAGCAGCATGGCTTGTTTTACATAGAATAAATTTTCATGATACCGCAGTGTGCAGGGTTTTATGGACAAAGTGAAAAACATTCAGCCCATATACCACACTATGACGGTATGCAATAATTGTAATCTCATAACCTAAAAGGTGTAGTTGATTTTACAAAAGTTGACATTCTTCAATCTGAGCCCAGTAAATTTTAACACGCAGGAGCACCACTTGGCTAAGCAATAGGGACGTAATGTGTATGCATACAAGCATTACCCCATGCATTTGTACCACATCGCCCAAAAGAAATCAATTTTGCCGTCCAAGTCTGCCTCATGCAAGACTGGAATTAAAGCAAAAGTTTATACAGTCATCCAAACAAGAACACCTCATTTTCACATATGAAATTCATATAAATATATCTCTCTTGATGCCAGCCTCCTGGAATGCTGAACCTTGCTGCATGCTTTAGAGAAATTATAGTAGTAGCACTTTAAAGTTATTTAGGGCTGCAGGGCTGCAGTGTTGCAGAACACACCTACAAATGCTGCATTTCATGTGTAACAACTTGGTTGATTTGCTTCAACAACCTACCAAGAGCAAATTAAAAC
Source organism: Dermacentor silvarum (assembly GCF_013339745.2). NCBI lineage: Eukaryota > Metazoa > Arthropoda > Arachnida > Ixodida > Ixodidae > Dermacentor > Dermacentor silvarum. The sequence continues at coordinate 59,427,326 of NC_051162.1, forward strand.
TATTTCTTCCTGTTTAGCATTTTTGCCTGCTACACCACAATCGAATGTCATCAATATATTAACTAGGAGAAACAAATCTGGCTTATACGGGGCGTCCCAACTATTACACACAAAGGTTTGAAAATATGCAAATACTACGTATCTGGACACAACCAAGATAACGTTTGCCATCACCTGGAGATACTCACTTCTTTGCATTCTGCCTAATTGCATAATTAAGTGTAAATTATTTAATCAACTTCTCAAATATTTTAATTACATGAAATACGTGCGACATGAAAGTTTTTCCGAGCGTGAAAGAAAGCCACGAATACACGCAAAGAGCCTCGAGCGGCCATTCGTGCGGCAATTTTATGTGTATTCGCGAGCTTCTTTCCCGTTCGAAAGAACACTTATGTAGCACTTTTTGCACAACAAGATGCTGTATCAGGAGTTGTTCATGGTGTTCTACAATTTCCTCACTTACACTTTTCATCTAATTAGATTAATTGAGAGGTTGATTAAGAATAATGATCTAATTAGGCGGAATGCAAAGAATACTCTCAGTATCTCCAAGCAATGGCAAACGTAATATAACTTGGTTTTGTCCAGCTACGTGGCATCTGCATTTTTAAAAATATTTACGCATCATAGTTGGGACACCGTATATTAACACCTTCACATATTGCCACAGCTGTGTCCTGTAACATTCAAAGGGTGCTTGTCCACCAGCACTCCAATGTCACTAACAGTGATCACCTACACAGCTAAGTGGATCACCATGATGCAGGTTGGTAGTAAAATGCTGTGAGAAACAAATCCACTCACTTTGAAGGCAATAATATTGCGGTAACTTGAGAGACATGGCCTCATGGCAGGCAGCACATTTCTCAGCTGCAGCAGGACACCAGCAACTAGTCTTTCAGTAAAAGAAAATATTGAATCAGTAATGTTATGTTACCTTGTTCTTGCTAAGCATCAGCACAATCATCTGATTTTCATGCATATCTACTTTCTGCTTAAGCAGTTCAACTGAAGTATTTATGAAATACAGTGTATGTTGATTGCATTTGCTTCTCTGGCATGTACAATTTTTTTGCAACTGATACATTTACAGCTAGCTACACGACACGAATGCTTGGACTGCCCAGACATCATTAGAAGCAAAACGTCTTGTTGCACCACAAGCAGTTGCACCAAGGAAAGACACAGCAGAGCTAACAATTTTTTTTGTAACTACAATGAAAATGCATGCAAGCAAGGAGGCAACTATCGCACGTATAATGCCAGTACAAGCGTCAATACAAATTATGTGCGCAACTGAATGCACTCTTATTCTAAGTTTTTAACGCGCATGAGCAATAGGTTATACGCGCCACACGAAAAATTTCGATCACGCTACCATGGAGATCGATGTGAAATTATTTGTGATCCTTTTTCCTATTCACGCGCCATTTTCGCCCTATAACGCTGTTTACTGGCCTTTTGAAAAAAAAATAGTTCTGTTCGCGACGCCAGCTTACCACACATCATCTAAACAGCTACGCTATGCAAACCGAACAAATAGCATTACAACGGGCTTACCTCATACGTACGCGTACGCGCAGCGTGCGTACACTGTTGAACATCCGTTGAGGGCAGGCTATCCCGTATCCAAGCGCATACGTGCACCCGTTCACAGGACTTCTTCGATGCCGCAGCGTGCAGAGTTTTGTAGACGAAGGGGCACACTCCGTTCAAACATCCCCGCACTAGGACGGCACTTGACGAGCACAAAAGCGTACACCACACCCCGACAAATTCGGAACTTTGCCAGTCCTAACATGCCGAGAGTCGTACAGCCGAGAGTCAAGCAGCCTAACCATCCATCGCGTCTGTTCTTCGCTCACGATGCGTCAGTCTCTGTTCCCTCGGGCCTTGCTCCACTCTTGAGTACAAATCAAGACATATTTACGGTAAACTAACAAACTGTACAACCTAAAACTATAAAAACCGGCTGACTGCACAATGCAGCTCCGTCAACCGCTCGTCTTGTTACATCCTCCGAGATGGGAAGCGCCGCGCGTGGTTCCGCCTGGTGCTGGGAGCGCGGAGAACAAAACAAAATCGGTTTCGTTTTCCCATTTATGCAGTAGTTGTTGGAAGAATAAAATGATTGCTTGGCAAATAATTGAACTCTGGAAGAGGAGATTGCTTTCTCTGCCACAAGGTAGTACATTGTATACAAAGAGATAGAGAAAGCAAGGAGAGGAAAGGCAGAGAAGTCAACCAGACGAGAGTCCAGTGAGCGTTGCAATGCCGTGTTAGAGTGTAATGCGATGCGTCAATAAGCTCTTTGTATAGTGGTAATTTGGACTGGCTGGTGCAAGTAATGAACGGGAAAATAATGAGCTGTGCCATTACTTTTACCCATGGATAAAGCTCATGTAATAAATGGTGTTACATGTTGGGTTAAAAAAGAAATAAAGGTTGAATCATTATGCCAACTCGGGACAGGGCGTTTTTTTTTCTTTTTCTTTCTCTCTTTTCTTTTGACAGTACACACAGTGCTTTATCACTCATCTTCGATCACCTTCCCGTAGTTTGCACACGTATTGGTGCCTGTTCGATGCCGCAGCGTGCAAAGTTTTGTAGCCGAGTGAAACACATTCCGCGCAAGTATACCCACGCTATGACGGCACATGACGAGCGCACAAACATACACCACACAGCGACAAATTCGGAACTTTGCCTATTCAAACATGCCGAGAGTCAAGCAGCCTAACCATCCATCGTTTCTGTTCTTCACTCACAATGCGTCCATCTGTTTTTGTACAGCAGAATTCCGTACAAGAAAGTGTGCGCTCGCCGGTCTTGTTTCAAGATGAAGCGCTAAATGATACATGATATATATTAATGACATAGCATTAAATATTAATTCAACAGTTCGCCTTTTTGCCGATGATTGTGTGATGCACAGAGAGATATATGGCTAGCCCTAACGACATTAAAACACTGCAATCTGACCTTAATAAACTAACGGAATGGTGCTGCAAATGGCGGATGCAAATTAACACAGAAAAGACCAATCACCTGAACTTCACTTCCGTTCCAAAGTCTCAAACTAATATTTATATATTAAACAATAGCACAGTACACTCGGTTACATCGGTTAAATACCTCGGTGTCTACATAAATTCTAGCTTTACATGGACTGACCATATAAAATATATCACAACTAAAGCGCAAAAGAAACTTGGCTTTCTGAAGCGACGCTTGCATCTGGCTGACAGGGACACCAGACTTCAAGCGTACACTTTCTTCGTGCGTCCCTCCCTGGAATATGCATCATTCATTTGGCATCCCTACCAGATCGCCCTTACCAATCTACTCGAAGCCGTCCAGAATAAAGCAGCGCGATTCACATGTCATCCTACTCCCGATTTCAAAGCGTTTCATCTTTGAAGCAAACACTCAACATGCCGCCACTCGCAATGCGCAGAAAATTCGCCAGATTATGTTTTTTTCACACACTGTGCCCAACACATCATTTGCCCGGTCACACATTTTACAGCCACCTTATACTTCACATCGCATCGATCATGCCTACAAAGTTAACCCTATCTTCGCCCGGACGGAAAAGTACAAGAATTCGCCGTTAACCTTATCAATAAAAGAATGGAATGAGTTACCCTCCAGAATTGCCACGATAACACACAGTCTTCTTTATTTCAGTCAGCATTACTAACGTATTTACAATCCTAGCACTTTTAGTAACATTTTTCTCTCCCAGAGCACTTATTCGCTTTCGCTATTTCGTTCTTCTTTCGTTGAGTGTGAATTTTGTAAGAATATTTACCTTGTTGATATGTTTCACGACTTGCTGTACCCCAAAGTGATGTATTTACCACCTGCGATGCTCCTTCATTTGTGAAAATTGTGTTCTGCTTTATGTCCCCCCCCCCCCCATGTAAGGCCCCTGTGGGCCCTTAGGGTATCTAAATAAATAAATAAGAATAAATGCTTGCGATTACATCTTACCGCAAGAATTGAGAACACTGTCAACAATTGAACAGTGCAGATTATGTGTAAAGGGGGTGTGTCAATGAATGGCAGTTGACGGAGATGAGATATTTTGCAAATACAATGGGGCGATTGAAACCAAATACTGTACAGTTCAGTAAAACCCTTCAACTCCTGAGTTAATTCTTTCTCTCAGTCTAAAATTTCATCTAGCCGCAGTACTTGGATTTATAGGCCGCCAGTTCTCTTCGAGGCCATTTCTTGTTAAATGCAAACGCAATCATGGTTATTATACTGCGTTTCGGTACTGATTTAGAGTGCGCACAATTTTTGCACAGCGCACCAATGTAATTGCCAATGCACCAGCACCTGAACGGCGCAGGTTTGTTTACGTTGTCATGTATAGCCACCGCTCTTCATTCACTAAAACATATATGCCCTATATATATAGTGCTGACACCAAATAAACGTCAGTACAAACACAGGCGCCATTTACGTTGCAATAAAATATTCTTAGAGGAAACTTTGTGAGTACAAGCGCTCACGCAGACAGCGTGTATAGTTTTCCTTGCAAAAATACGGATGATCGCATAACAAAAATACGGAATTCTGTCTGTTTCGTACAGAACAGTGTAGTCACCGTATTATTACGGAAAAATGTCCGTAAAACTTAAAACGGGGAGCACTTTCCGTATTTTAACGGAAGTTTTGCTGTATTTCTGAAAATGGGATATTTTCCGTATTTTTACTGCAAATTTTTCGTATAATGACGGAAATCCTCCGTATATTGACGGAAATTTTTTACAGTGTAGATGTGCGTCAGGTATTCTGGGTACCTCTTCGGTACACGTTATGGCGTATCCTCTCAAGGTACGAACCGCTGCTGAAGAAGTCAATCTTAGAGCTACGTGCGCGGCTACAATCAGGCACCATCTGGCTCAGCAAGCGCCTGTGCAGAGAACATTAGAAGCCGCAGCTCGCCGTTGACGCCAGGCGGACTGTTCGGATCGTTCTCGTCAAAATCGAGGCGAAGAGACTGCCACGACGACCTTGTTGGGCGTGGTGCCGAAATTGGCGCTATTCTTGTGCCGCTCAACCAGCTGACGCTGTGACTGTGCTACGTGTGCCGCGTATGCCTGTGACTTTTTTAGCGTTCATCTGTGCAATCACAAGAAATTCTTAACACATGATACAAGAAAAGGAAAAGTGATGGTAGTGACCTGGGCAGTATAATTAACAATCTAAAAAGACAAACTCCCTGTCACAAATATAAGTGCAATGCTGGCTTACTAGTAGGCCTTTTAATATATACACAGAGAATTTGCTTCATCAAGGTTTATGTAGTCCTTGTTGCGGTATGTAATATCTGTGTCAACGAAATCACCAAGGCACCCACAATCACTGCGACGATTTGTAAGGAGTGTATAGAGTCCTTTAACGAACTTCTACGCTCGTTTAACCTCATGTCAACACTGTGTCCCGTTTGACCACATATCTGCTACCGCAAGCAAGCAGCCCTTTATACAATGCCCTATTAAATACATTGACCAAATTTTATCTTGCGTTAGCACATAGCACTGCCAATGAGGACCGTAAGCGAGTCGAAGTCATGCCGTATATCCACAAGGTTTCACATAATGTGAAAACGTTGCCACAAGGCACGGCGTTCAGGTTGTGTTATCGGCGCCATGCAAGATGCCAAGTCTATGTGCTAGGATTGAAAATCGTAAGCTTAGGGCTACCTGCAGTACCAGCCATAATTTCACAACTTGCATAAAAAATGTTGTTTATCACTTCCCGTTGAAGTGTGGTCGCGTGTATATAGGCTAGACGGGGCGTTGTATTAGGTCCGCTTAAGAGAACACGAAACGTCTGTTCGGTCAGGAGGAGGAACAAACCTGCCTGCTCAATTCCGAGGGTCTGACTGTTCACCTGTTTTAGAAGACACAAATTATTGGCAGGGGAACCACACGATACTAACAAGAACTGATTGAAGCGTACCATATCCGAAAACATGGTGACAGTCAATGTTATTGTGTGCCCTAGTTATCTATGTCAACAAAAAAGATAGTTTACTTAGAAAAATGTGGTTACTAGATGCAATTTTGTGTTTTTTCTTTGATAGTCACGTGGATTGCACGACTCATGCGCGCTCTGGCTTCCCTGCGAACGTCTGTGTGATAGTTTCCATTAAACTTGTGGCTAGTCCTAGCGTGTGTCCGTCTACTTCTCTCCTGGTGTTCGCGTCTTAAAGGCTGGGTTCCATCGTTTCTAGCACAATTTACTTAAGTGTCTCTTCGCATTATATTTCGACTGGCTGGTATAAATTCATCATGAAACCTTGGCACCAAGCTGAACACTATAAGAGAAATATCTTCCTATTGTGTCCCATTTCTCACTCAAAATGCAATGAAAGATTGCTGGTGTATGTGCGGAGGTATTTTATGCCTCAGAAAGCGTGAACGTCCTGTGTGCCAGCCAATGAAATATTCATTTATACTACACATATCACTTGGCTAGCATTTACTTGAGATGCCACCAAATAGTTAAGAGACTTTGACAATGCCACGGGATATTGACAATGCCACAGGAGTTTAAACTTTATTCTTCCTTGCATTGTTGTTAACAAAGTGCTTTATGTTCTGTATAATTGTCTGCTATTTATACTTTGTAAAATTTTGAAGCTCCCCTTACCCAATGCCCATTCTTCGGGCCTGTAAGGTATTTTGCATAAATAAATAATGTGCAGCCATATGTAACACTGAAAGCAACAACAGCAAAAAACAGTGTCAGCCACTGCTATTTCCAGTTTTGCAATAAGTAGCAGTTTCATTCACTCTTTGAAAAGCATACATATATCTACTGTACAGGACAATGAGGCACACATACCAGATAGAAGTTACTGACAAAAGCAAATGCACGCTTTGTTATTTCTGGAGTTTACTCAGTTATAGCATCAATTGAAATGCGAACAGGAATGAACACTTAATACGAATAATTACATGGATGTCCAACATTTTCATTTCATTTCCTTAAAGACCCCGTAGTAGGGGTATTACATAAGGGGTGGGAATACAACAATACAAACAAGTGTTAAAATGCTGTAAATTCGTTAGATAAAAACGTTGTTACATCTTGAATGAATTGTGATGAACAGGTGACCGCAGCGACTTGATGAGGAAGGGCATTCCAGTCTTTAGATGCTCGGTAGAAAAACGAGGCTGAAAATGTATTTGTGAGTGAGTTTGGTTGTGCTACTTGCAGGGGATGGCCAATGCGTTGTGAACGGCGTGATGGGGGGACAATGTATGGTGGACGATTAAGCGTCGAATAGTAGAACCTATGGAAGAGGGAGAGGGTGGCAACGCGGCGACGAAAGGATAGAAGCGATAAGGAAGATTCTTTTTTCATGTATGAAATGCTGACGTCGTAAGAATATGTAGAATGAATATACCTCGTGGCGCGATTTTGAACTGCCTCAAGGGCTTCGGCGAGATATGCTTGATGCGGATCCCAGATGGAGGATGCGTATTCAAGTTTCGTTCTTACTAAAGATTTATAGGCTAACAACTTTACATGTAATGGAGCGAAGCGAAGGTGGCGTTTTAGAAATCCCAATGTTTTGTTAGCCGATGAAATGCATGATGAAAAGTAACATGCACATTCCAGGTTAGGTCATTAGCCAAGGTGACACCTAAGTATTTGTAAGATTCTACTAATTCAACAGAGACGTTACTAATTCGATAAGAAAAGCGAAGGGGGCGATGACGTCGTGTGAATGAAACAAGTTTGCATTTATTAGAGTTGAGTGTCATCAGCCAATGATCACACCATTCTTGTATGTGGTTAATGTCAATTTGAAGAGCTGTTTGGTCAATGATGTTATTGACTGCGCGGTAAATGACGCAGTCATCGGCAAAGATAGATCTGGCAGGATACGTGCAAGGGTAAGTCGTTAATATAGAACAAGAAAAGAAGGGGGCCAAGGACGGATCCCCGCGGTACGCCTGACGTGACGGAGGCAACGTTAGAAGCGTGTATGTTAACTGAGACATATTGCGATCGGTTTGTTAAAAATTGTTCGAGCGATTTTAGGATATCAGGATGGAGATGTAAATGTGAAAGTTTTAGTAATAGGCGCCGAGGCGAGATTTTGTCAAACGCTTCCACGTAATCCAAAAATATGGCTTCTGTTTGAATGTTCTTGTCAAGATTAGTATGAATGTCATGAAGAAAGAGTGCAATCTGGGTCTCGCAAGACACGCCCCTGCGGAACCCGTGCTGCGAAGGATAAAAGAAGTTGTTAGCATCTAGAAAGTTCATAATATGAGAGTAGATTATATGCTCCATGATCTTGCAGGAAACACTTGTCAGCTAATTGCACTGCAGCTAGATTTAAAGCAAGGAGTAGTCCCAATTGCATGTTTTGGAGTCTAAATTAGACCACTGTTACAAGTGCAGCTAAGCCTGGAATTGAAACAACATTCTAATTCTTATGGTACATTTATTCTGCTAATTCAGTAAGTTTTTCATTCCAAATCAGCACTTGTGCCTGTTCCCTTGTTTCAGCAAAATTTTAAAACTGCGCGAAGAAGACAAGACGTGAACAGAAACATAGAAGCTCGCACACGTTTAGTTCATGTTTTGCTTTCCCCGCGCAGTTTAAAATTTTTGCTGAATATGTAAACCAATCAGCCCAAGCACATGCCTTACTTCCCTTGTTTATGCATCACAGTTGCAATTTATTCTATAAATTGCAACACAGTTGCATCACAGTTGCAAATTATTGGTTTCAATATCCCCAGAGCACAGGAGTAGAAAAAGCATTGAAAAGCATTCGCAGACAATGACATAGAGAACCCGTGGGCACGGGAGCAACAAAAAACAACGATTCTCAGTTTTCTTAGTATGTAAAGAGTATCTGTTACACACCTGGAAAGCGCAAAAGCGCCGTAAATGAAGCAGGTTGCCAAAGTTGCTCTCGTGCCCACTGAAAGCACGGTCGTGCGGCAAGCTCTTTATTGTTTCCGGGAGGGTTGGTATCGTCGATGACGTTGGTGCGCGGAAGGTACAGCGCACCATGGGTGAACAGCCAAAGGCGAGGCCACCAGCAGGCGTTGTGCGGTCTCCGAAAACGCTGACCAGCCGTGACGGGATAACAGGGTTCGCCGAAGCACCCACCGATGGCGAAAACCACAACGCAGCAGAGGCCAGGAGCACCTGGAAAGCGCAAAAGCGCCGTGCATGAAGCATGTTGCCGAAGTTAATCTCGTGCCCACTCAACATGTTTCCAAGTGCAATGCTTGATATCTTACAGTCCGATCGGTCTCACATTTTTTGCTGTCTCAAGGTGTGTTGCTGCCTGGTCGGAATATCATGTTTGTATTTGCGCTTTATTCATGCGCCCGAATGCAATCATGAAGTGTCATTCTCGAGCCACACCACAATCGCGCGAAAGAAGAATGTGATGGTCCATCGAACTATCGTTTATTGCTCCATCAAATCAATGCATCTACAGAGTCAATTGCTGTTCCTGTCTGACTTCAAACATTTGAGCAGCAAGCCCCGATTGATGTGCAAATGACTGCACCGTCTTCGGACATAAATCAATAACGCCCTACTATACGGCTGATTTACGAGGAATGTTGAACAAGTCATCATCTTCCGAGCAAGATGTGCTCCCATGAGGCCTTAAATGCTTCACGTCAGTATTTTAGTCTTCTGAAAGCGAGCGTTCTTGGACATTGGCGTAATCCGGCGTGCGCCATATTATCGACACAGGCAGGGGAATCCGGTGCCTCGAAAACTATATCGCATATCTCGCACAAAAGCAAAAGTGAACGCGGAACAGGTCAAGGACACGCTGCAGAACGTTTTTCAGGAGTTTTGCAGTCCTTGGGCAGCTTTGTTATAGTCGTTTAGGAGAAAGGCATCTAAATTACATTTCGTGCCGACTACCGCCGCATCAGAAAGACGTTCATAATTCTCACCACGATCGACCGCCACGATTGACGATGCTGTTGACTGCCTTCGTTCCCTGTCGTAATTTTCAATGCTTCACCTGATTCGAGTAGTGGCAGATACCGGTTAACCCAGCAGGCAGAAAGAAAAACTTTTTGTTAAGCCTTTAGAAATTCCCTGTACTTTCATTCTCAATTCTGTAGGTTTATTAGACGACCTCAACTTGCTTGTTCATTGGCAGACCTGATTCGCATGTACGCTCTGTATAAATGAAGCGCTCATTGCGAGAGTGCTTTCGAGCAGCTAAAGTTTTGGATCACCTCTGGGCCATTTCTTCGCCATTTCGATCAAGTGGCTTTCAAAAAACTGCTTGCTTATTCAAGTGCTGCGTCCTGTTTCACAACGCACGCCAACGCGCTGTTGGTTACACAAGTTGTGCTCTGACGAAAGCAGATAGCAATTATAGTCATGAAACTGGAAGGCAGTGCTGTTGTTTCACCACCCCCAAGTTCAGTCTATATTTCTTGGCCGAAATTCGGCCGAAATTTCAAGAATGTTTTACATGAGGCTCCACCGTAGAAAGCCCACTGAAGGTTAGCTTAAGTTTGACAGCCAGCAGAGTACGCGACGGTTGCTTACGACTTTGAAGGACCTGCGGTACAGGCTATAGCGATATTTTGTTGCCGGTTAAATGATGTCAATGCACTCTTTTGCCGTCGTAGGATAAGTGCCTTCTGCTTTTCATGGCAACTGGCTTGCACAAACGATGACTATTTCAAGTCCGTCTTTCTTTTCAAGTCCGTCTTTGTCTTCAATTCAGCTCTTCCATTTCTTCCATCTGCGGCGTTTCTCTTTTGAACTTCTCAGAAGAGTCAGCCACGGCGATGGGGGATATACCTGTTACAAAGCGGCAGTCGCCTCAGTACAGAAGTCCATGAATCTGGGCCCGCATTCACGAAAACTTCTTACGCTAGAATTTTTTGTATTAAATAATTTTAGCCAATCCGGATGCCAGACATACCATTAGGCAAGGCGGTCAGCCAATGGCAAAGCGAACTTACGAAAGAAAGCTTTGTGAATCTGGCCCCGGGGTACTACCTTCTTGTGCACGGGCTGCGGGAAATGTTCGATGTCACCAGCCTTCTTTGAATTTGTACCGAGTTTCATTGCTGATGACGTGGCCGATGAACAGGAGCTGTCGGTACACGCAGCGGCTATCTCCCGGTTTCAGGGTGAGTCCGAATGGCTTGATTGATAAGAGTGCAGCTCCAAAGCGCGTCAGGTGATCGTGAAAATTGGCTGCAAGGACGACAGCATAAATGCTAGTCGCCGATTTGGATGATATTTCAAGTCTGCGAACATAGCAGAAGTACATCCGCTCGCTTTTGAACTACATCCGCTCGAACGCCTCCTGTAACCATGCAGTGGGTTTACGTCCTTCGTATTTATGTGAAGGCGAATATAATCGATACAAAAACGCAGAGTTATATCGTTCGTCTTCACTAAAACAGCAGGACACCTTGGGGTTCTTGAACGACTGGATAATTTCGTCGCGTAGCATTTCATCGATCTCGGGCTTTATGACTTTTGGTTTCTTACCGAAAATATGCATGCGCTCTGAGGGGTGGGTTGAGTGCATTCTTCGGTTATTATACGATATTTCGCAACTGGTGTTTCTGGAATCTTCGATGAAGAAAAAAGCTGTCAGTTTTATCGTAGAATAAGACATTGGAGCTCTTCGTGCTTCCGTCTGAGATGAGTTGCGTTAATGTGGAAAGCTGGATAAGTGGCTCAGACCATCGAGAAAGATTGTGTAGAATCCGACAGGACAAGCCCTTTGCTTTGCCACTACATTTTCCACGTGGGTGGTGTTCGTGCCATTGTTGATGTGCTTATATTCCTGGCTGAAGTTTGTCACCACTACCAGCGCTTTTGCTCCGTGCGACTGAACGTACCTCTTGCGACGCCAAGTTTACGGTCGAGCACCAGGTGTTCATCGCTCGTTACGATGACTGCTATTTCTCCGGATGCTTCTTTGTGGACGTAAATCATGATGCTCACGTGAATTGGGATACTGACACAATATTCCAGCATACTCAAGGCATGATGACTGAAAGCCCTATCTGACGATATCAGTACGTCTGTGATCCGCCGTATCGACTAGAAAATTCTGCGAATCAGTGTTCCCTGTTAGCTCAGTAGGTCCATGCAGGGAAATAAGTGCCGTGAGCACTTTTGAAAATGCGTTACCCTGTAACCAAGGTCCCATGCAAAGTCCGGACATGAATGGTAATTCATGCTATGCAAATTGTTGCATCATTTAGGAAATAAGAAACGGATGAATAAATCCACGAAGCAAGTTGCGTGCCATCTTGGAATCAGCCAGGTACAGACCGATTGGGATGCCTTTTACTTTTATTAAAGGTTGCTCTTATGGAAGGTACCTCAAGTTGTGCAAAACACGTAGGAACATCTAGCCAAGACGATATTTCCAGGATGATCGCCGCCAAGTGCAACGGCCTGCCCACGCTGATCGAATGCACCATTCTTCGAATGGTTCCACGGTGTGTTATCATCAACATCATCATCAGCCTATATTTATGTCCACTGCAGGACGAAGGCCTCTCCCTGCGATCCCCAATTACCCCTGCCTTGCGCTAGCGTATTCCAGTTTCATAACTTCATCACCCCACCTGCTTTTCTGCCGTGTTCGACTGCGCTTCCCTTCTCTTGATATTAACCTGTAAGCCTAATGGTCCACCGGTTATTCATTCTACGCATTACATCACTTGCCCAGCTCCATTTCTACCGTTTAATGTCAACTAAAATATCGGCTATCCCCGTTTGCTCTTAGATCCACACCACTCTCTTCCTGTCTCTTAACGTTAGTCCTAAGATTTTTCGTTCCATCGCTCATTGTGCGGTCCTTTATTTGTTATCGAGCTTCTTTGTTAACCTCCAAGTTTCTGCCCCATATGTTAGCACCGGTAGAATGCAATGATTGTACACTTTTCAACGACAGTGGCAATCTCCCAGTCAGGATTTGGTAATGCCTGCTGTATGCACTGCAGCCCAAATTAATTTTTCTATAACTTTCTTTCTAATGATCAGGATCACCTAAGAGTAATTCACCTAGATAAATATACTCCTCTACAGACTGTGGAGGCTGACTGGCAAACTTGAATTCTTGTTCCCTTGTCAGGCTATTGATTATTATATTTGTCTTCTGCATATTTATCTTCCATCCAGTTCTTCAATTTTCTCGGTTCAGGCCCTCATTAAGGTTCTAATTTGTCTCCATTGTTGCTGAATAGGTCAATGTCATCTTGAAACCGAAGGTTGCTGAGATATTCGACGTTCATCCTCACTCCTAAGCCTTCCCAGTCTAAGAGCTTCAATACTTCTTCTAAGCGTGCAGTGAATAGCATTGGAGAAATTGTGTCTCCTTGCCTGACACCTTTCTTGATAGGTAATTTTCTACTTTTCTTGTGGAGAACCAAGGCAGCTGTGGAACCCTCGTAGATATTTGCTAAGATATTCACGTATGTCTCCTGTACTCCTTGATTACGCAATACCTCTATGACTGCTGGTATCTCTACTGTATCAAATGCCTTTTCATAATCTATGAAAGCCATATAGAGAGGTTGATTGTACTCCACCGATTTCTCGATTACCCGATTGATTACATGGATATGATCCATTGTCGAATATCCCTTCCTGAAGCCAGCCAGTTCTCTTGGTTGGCTGAAGTCGTGCTGCTCTGATTCTATTGGAAGTTATCTTGGTGAATATATTATACAATACTGAAAGTAAGCTAATGGGTCTATAGTTCTTCAGTTCTTCAACGTATCCCTTCTAACTGATAAGTATAACGTTGGCGTTCTTCCAGCTGTCTGATACACTTGAAGTTGTGAGGCATTGCGTATAAAGGGCCGCAAGCTTTTCAAGCATGATATCTCCTCCATCGTTAAATAAATCTGGTGTTATTCCATCTTCTTCAGCAGCTTTTGCCCTGGTCATGCCTTTCAAGGCCCTTCTAACTTCATCGCTAGTTATAGAAGGAGCCTCTCTATCCGGTTCATCACTATTTCGAACGAAAGTAGCTTGGCTGTTTTGGGCACTGTACAGGTCAGTATAGAATTCTTCCGCTGGTTTGACTATGTCATCGAAATTTCTGATGATATTACCATGCTTATCTTTCAGTGCATACATCTTCCCTTGTGGTATGACAAGCTTTCTTCTTACTGATTTCATGTTGCGTCCATATTTTACTGCTTCCTCAATCTTTACCACGTTATAATTTCGAAGATCCCTTACTTTCTTCTTGTTGATCAGTTTTCACAGATCAGCGAATTCTATCTGATCTCTTGAGTTGGACACTTTCATGTTTTGTCGTTTCTTTATTAGGTCCTTTGCTTCTTAGGAGAGCTTACCTACTGGTTGCCTTGGTGCCTTACCTCCCGCTTCAATTGCTGCTTCAGCCACGGTGTGTATAAAAAAAGAGCAGAGATGTACGTGTTATAGAAAAAATGTCATCATCATCACCATCAGCCTACATTTATGTCCACTGCAGGACCAAAGCCCCTCCCTGCTATCTCCAATGAACCCTGTCTTGCGCTAGCTGATTCCAACTTGCGCCTGCAAATTTGCTAACTTCAGCACTCTACCTAGTTCTCTGCTGTCCTGGACTGCATTTCCTCTCTCTTGGTATCCATTCTGTCTCTCAAACGGTCCACCCGTTATCCTCCCTACGCTATACATGGCCTGCTCGGCGCCATTTTTTCCTTTTAATTGCAATTAGAATATCGGTTATCCCCGTTTCCAATTAAAACCGATTTGCAATTTGTTGCAAATCGAGTGATGGTTTGCGATTACCGATTACAATTACAGTTACATTTTTCAAAATATAATAATTTGGCGCGACCAATTACAGCTCCACGAAAGTAAGTGAACAAATAACTTTTATACTTTCCTCCCTCCTTTTAGTGAGATTCCACAAATGCAGTAATTAGAATGAGCAAGCTTGGGTCTTTTAATGTGTCCGCTACAGTCCTTCATATATTGTTTTTCTTCCCAGCAATTGCTGTTCACAATTTTCATTGATAATTTTCCACCGTATACTTGTTCAGACAGCTGATCGCACACTGAAAACTATCTCCATGTGCGCGCTGAAGAGGAAGACTATGTTGTACCGATGCAACACCTTGCCCACAAGTTTTACTTACACAATGTTGCGATGCTTTTGTTTTGGCCTTCGATGAAGCGTGGCGCGTCATTCTTGTTGTGGCTAACAGAAAGTTAAATTAAATCGAAACTGAGACATCCACCCAAATGTAGCAATTTGCTACTTGGAAGCCCAACCGGGTTCCTCGAAAGAAAGCCTCGCAGATGAAGAAAAATTTGTTCTGGTCCGGGACTCGAACCCGTGACCACCGCCTTTCCGGGGCAGCCGCTCTACCATCTGAGCTAACCAGGGAGGTAGCAGATGGCAGGGCGAAGTCGAATTTGTCGACAACTCGAAGCAAGGGCAAGTGTATGACGTAATAGTTCAGCGGAAATCCGCTAGGTGGGGATAAGTAATTAAAGGGAAACTTCTCCAACTGCGAGGCTTTCGAGGAACCCGGTTGAGTTTCATTGTAGGAAATTGCTACATTTGGGTGGATGTCTCAGTTTCCCTTTAATTACTTATCTCCACCTAGCGGATTTCCGCTGAACTATTACGTCATACACTTGCCTTTGCTTCGAGTTGTAGACAAATTCGACTTCGCCCTGCCATCTGCTTGCCGCCTGGTTAGCTCAGATGGTAGAGCGGCTGCCCCGGAAAGGCGGTGGTCCCGGGTTCGAGTCGCGGACGAGGACGAATTTTTCTTCAACTGCGAGGCTTTCTTTCGAGGAACCCGGTTGGGTTTCCATTGTAGCAAATTGCTATATTTAGATGGATGTCTCAGTTTCCCTTTAATTACTTATCTCCACCTAGCGGATTTCCGCTGAACTATTACGTCATACACTTGCCTTTGCTTCGAGTTGTCGACAAATTCGTCTTGCCCTGCCATCTGCTAGCCGCCTGGTTAGCTAAGATGGTAGAGCGGCTGCCCCGGAAATGCGGTGGTCCCGGGTTTGAGTTCCGGTCCAGGACGAATTTTTCTTCAACTGCGAGGCTTTCTTTCGAGGAACCTGGCTGGGTTTCCATTGTAGCAAATTGCTACATTTGGGTGCATGTCTCAGTTTCCCTTTCATTACTTATCTCCACCTAGCGGATTTCCGCTGAACTATTACGTCATACACTTGCCTTTGCTTCGAGTTGTCGACAAATTCGACTTCGCCCTGCCATCTGCTAGCCGCCTGGTTAGCTCAGATGGTAGAGCGGCTGCCCCGGAAAGGCGGTGGTCCCGGGTTCGAGTCCCGGACCAAGACGAATATTTCTTCAACTGCGAGGCTTTCTTTCGAGGAACCCGGTTGGGTTTCCATTGTAGCAAATTGCTACATTTGGGTGGATGTCTCAGTTTCCCTTTAATTACTTATCTCCACCTAGCGGATTTCCGCTGAACTATTACGTCACTAACATAAAGTGCTCCGGGTGGACCGAGTGAGAAACTGATAAATTGTCTACAAGACGTTCCCTGATATCAACGTCAGATGTTTCCATGGCTCTCGAGCCATAGAAGCACCATTTACGTTTTGAGCCCCACCTGTGATGGGCCTCCTCCCGGCGCTGTTCACTCATTTGCCAAGGAGACTTAAACGACTAATTGTGTTTGATGACAGCAATAGACCACTGTGCTTGAAAATATGACCAAATGGGTAATTTAACATGCATCAGCATAAATATAAATCTTAATAATACTGCTTGTGTATAACAATCGCAAATTAGGTGAATTCATGTCATGTGTATACCACACAGATACAAACATTTGCGTTGAAAGGCTAACTTCTATCTACATCAGAGAACTCAAAGACTGCACTAAGGGAACCCCTTCTTACCGCCTATGGTGGCCCCCTAAAATCGTTTCCTGGAAAGCGAGTGAAGAAATTCATTATATGAGTAAAGCTGACAGGTTCCACTTTCAGGAGAAGTGTGTACATCTGCGAGCCAACAATGTAGAGGTGATTGAGGCGTACCTGCAGGACGCTCAATGTGGTAGGAGGTAATGCATTTGGGTGAGGTAAAGAAAAAAGCGGGCAAGTTTGCACTCGTCGTGCAAAGCTTAGGCATAGCGAAACTGTCAATCCTAAAGTTTTTACTCGCTGCAACTGTTAGGTATCAACTTGGTTGCTGCTAGGCCTTAACTTGATTTAACTTAACTACGCTGTAGGCAAGGTTTTTTTCGAGCGATCATTTTGAGAGGTACCTTTCCTTTCGCGACATTTCGCGTGACCAGTGTTGCCAGGTTTGGCTATATATAGCCAAATTGGGCTACAGGAAAAAATTTTGGCATTGACTTGGACGAGTTGGCTATGCGGCTATATTTGGGCCACTGAACATCTGCGACTTGGCTTTGTTTGGGCTATAAGTGACGCCCTAATCCATGCTCCAGAGGTGGCTCTGATCGGACAGAAGCAAATCTCGAAGGCCATGTTTAAGCTGGCTGAGCCAGCCGCACCTGGCTGTGCGTGTGTGCATGCGCGAAATGACCACCCCTGCCCTTCCCTTCCCTGTCGGCGCCGTTGTCTGAGCCCGTGGCTTTGATCTTTGGTGCACTCAAACTTACACCCCGCCTGACCGTTATATATGCACCCGATCCCCGAGCATCGGGATGAACCTGGGAGTAGTGGGTTTTTCACAGTACACTGTACCAACATGGCTATGCTCAGGAAGGGAGAGCCATAACATAGTCGCCGGTTCGGGCGATCGTGGCTCCGAAATGAAAGAAGGGAAGCATGGGTAGATGACACGCTCCAGTGTGTTCGTGGCCATGTCTTCTGGGTGAAGTATCGCGCCGGCCACAGCTTTCACCTACTCCACGTTTCTCGCGCGAAGCTTTACTACCATTTTTATTCTCTGAAAAACATTGAGAGAGAGAGATAAAACATCTTTTTTGAAGAGTCCCTGTTGGGTTCGAAAGGGGAACGAAAGGGCCGGGAGGCTAGTCCCGTAAAGCTCCCCTTCCCATCAGACGCAGGAAGTCAGTCCGTGAACATTATACCCAAAGCCCGTCAGTAACCCACACGTTTTGAACTGCCCACACATCACCTTTAGCACGCCCCCCATTTCTTTCAAATGTAAACTCTGCACATTTACTTCTCCCAGGACACCGGACAACATGCACCTAACACTTTCAAGCCCTTCTAGTTGCACTAACAGCTTTGTTGCAAAAGTAATATTAGGGCTAAAGCATGAGGCACCAATGTAGAATGCCGCCATATTTGTAGGCTTTGAACAGGAACTCTAGGATAGTGCAATCAAATAATATTTTACCATATTCTGCATACATGCATGTACAGTGCTCAAGGAATAAAAGGCAACAGGAAAACTAAAAAAATCTGTTTTTTACATACCGAAACCACGATCTGATTATAATGCACGCTGCAAGGGGACACTCCGAATTATAATTTTGACCACCGGGATTTTTTTTGAAATTTTAATGACAACAGATATACACACCCTGAAAACGTTTTTCTACATAAATGTGCAAAACACATCGAGAATATGCATAATCAAAGAAAATAAAAAAGATTTTTAGGAAACTTTCAGCAATAGAGGGACACATTAGGCAGAAAACTGGAAGTGGGCTTCACCCCAAGCCACCTAAGTCTTCGTTTTCAGTTTGTAGAGACAGCTCTCATGATATGTGAACCAGAGGTGTACATTACATTTGCATTATATCACGTGTGGGACACCACTGCAGCCGGGGACCTTGAATCAGTGTGTCGACTGACCGTGCTGTCAAAAGAATGCACGTCTCATGCCAAACTTCTTCCTCGTCCTTCGCTCCTGCTCTAAACCAACAAACGACGATTGCTGCCTGTCATTCAGTGCTGTCTGAAGACATTCAGCCAGAAATTTCATATCAATACCAAAAGTAGGCAAGAAAAAAGATTACGGTATGTTGCCTGCAGGAGACACACATCAATAAAGTGTTCACATGCGTCTAAAGTTAGTTACACAAGCGTGTTGCATTTCATCCCTTTCAAAATGCGACCACCATGGTTGAGAATCAACCGTGCAACCTCGTGCTTAGCAGCGCACCACAATACCTGCTAAGCCACCGCGGCAAGTTCTACAATGGGCATGCAAAGCTTTTATGCACTCC
The DNA here is from genome assembly GCF_013339745.2 of Dermacentor silvarum. Lineage (NCBI taxonomy): Eukaryota > Metazoa > Arthropoda > Arachnida > Ixodida > Ixodidae > Dermacentor > Dermacentor silvarum. The sequence continues at coordinate 59,446,519 of NC_051162.1, forward strand.
ACACCCAATGAAATGCAGTCACCATGCACAAAAACTGAACAAGTACACTCATGCTTATCAGCAGAATAGCACATACACTGAGACAGTGCAATGAGTCAAGGTGCCAACTAGACATCGTTAGTGCCAGGACAACAGTGAGAAAAGCATGTCTAAAACAGTCTGTGTACATTTATGCTGCATAACTTGAATGAAATGAATTGAAATGAAATAAATTCAAACCAAGAAGCGAGGCTCCAGTGCAGAAGTGATGAGTTCATAGCTCACCGGAGCAGCCGAGCTTGGTGTGCATCACTTCCATGGAGAGGTTTCCAGCTTTCTCTTCGGGGCTCTGCAGACAGCAGGAAACACTCAGTCAGGAAAGGAGCCTTTGCTATAACCACCTAACTTTATTTGATTAGTACCGTATTTACTCGATTGTGATCAGTTTTTTCTCATGATTTTGGTTGCTTGAACTCGACCCTCGCATTAAATCTGAATAACTTTGAAGCTTACGTGACCAAAATACTGATTTGTGAAGCGAGATAGTCTACATATTGGTGCGAAAAAGGGATATTCAAAATTTCAGTTCTAAAAGCTCACTTTCTATTCTGAATTTGGCCTCTAGGACCAGGCTGCCCCTTAGAGGGTTCCTGCAACACAATGCGCCAGAAGCCTGCCCGGTGAGTAGACGGGGCTGTCAGAAACATCCGAGCCAAACATTTCTGTACTATGTGCTCGTGGAATGAAAAGAGTCAATTTAAGGCTAACTATTACATATACCTTTGTTGAAGCCTTCTCAAGTTCATGTTACATCAGTGCAATTTTGGCTCTTATGCTTAGATAACCTTTAGAGATGAGATGTGTAGAGACATCACATCGCCTTTTCATTTGCCCTTATCTGGCAATTTACTTCAAAATATCCGTCACATTTTATTCCGTGAGCAGAGTACATGCAGCTGAGTGCCTACAATTGTACTTGACAGATTGTCCTACTCTCTCCTGCAATGTTCTGAAACTCCACCACCACGTATGCCTATTGTGCTCACGGCATAATATGCTCTTGGCCATGCCTATTATGGAACATGACGGCTACTGGACAAATCTATTTCAAAACGGTAAAAAACATTTTATTTATGGATTTCACTGGTGCAAGGTTCAAATATGACCAAAGAGTGTCATGCGAGTGGAGATGAGCTTTCAGTAAAAAAATTGTGAATGGCTGATGTAACATAGCTGTAAACAGGTCTAAAAATCTGTCGCTGTAAATTGCATAAATTACAATTAAACCTCCATAATTCACCTCTTGTCAATTCAGAAAATAAGACAATTTAGACACGTCCTTTATGCCTGGCAGGCATATCCATTATTGAGGAATCTTTAGCGCAATGAAATTCGTTAATTCGGACGTATTTGGCCGTACATCGGTAAATTCAGACAATTCTTGGATCTTGGCGAGCGCCGTGAATGTCGGACGCAAGAGAGCAAAAATCGTGTCCACCAAAACGAAGCGGTGGAGTGGTGGAGTTCGCATTGCGATAGCCATCAGTAGAAATGGTACGTGAATGACACCAACGCGAGAACGCTTCATGCCTATTTGTGCCTTTAAAGCCTTTATTCTTGCATTTACCGTGTTAGCCATGACTGCGTAGTCGCAGTCTATGATCGTGTTGACAGTGTCCACGGTTTCGTCCGCAGCGGTTGCGGCAAACAGTAGTTTCGTTTTTACTCAGGACAAGAGGATGAAGAACACCGTCCACATCGCGATGGGTGACGACACTGCCGAAAAAAAAGTCGGGCTGTGCGCGCGGTAGTTAAAAGCATGTCTCAGATGGAGACGCGTGCCGCGGCCGCGCTATGAATTTGTGAGGCCTTTGCTGCTGCGAATGCAAATCAGTCACGAGATGACGAGAACTGCAACTTCAGCACTGCTTTTATGCAAAATACCAGGATTTGCCGAATTATTCAGTAAATAAAACTGTTGACGTAGTAAGCAGTTTATTGTTTTCAAGATGCCCTTGATAATTCAACGTTCGGTTAATTCGGACATTTTTTTCAGTCCCTTGAAATCCGAATGAACGAGGTTTTACTGTATATACTATGTACTAAATTTATGACAATGACTGCAATGAGGTGTTCTACAAACACGAAAGATGTGCTACAATGCAAGGGGAAGATTACATAGTTTAAAAAGCCTAAGTGGTTTTAGTTTAAAAGCAGCCCTACTGCTTCACCAGAGCCCTTGAACGCTAGAACCTGGAGGGACGTGCAAATTATATGCAACTATCAGAGCAGCTGTCTCTGATCAGAGGCCGTGTTACATACCTGTTGAGCTGATAATGTGTAGTGTATGGATATTTAAAAAGTCTAAAAAAGATTTGGTGTCGAACGGTTCTGTGCTAAGAAACATTGCCGGATGTATCGGGATATGCTGCCGGTATACCAAAGAAAAGTGCCTCTCTCTCTCAGCTTCTGCTTCCCGACACTCCAACAGAACAGAGAGGACAGTCAGCCTTTCGCCACATCAGCCAAATATAGGAATTTCACCAGTGAGCAAGTGATTGTGCGAGACGTAGGTGTGCTTCTTTCTGGGGTTTTACGCGCCAAAACCAGTTCTTTATGAGGCACGTTGTAGTGGAGGGCTCTGGATTAAATTTGACCACCTGGGGTTCTTAAACGAGTACTGCAACGCAAGCACACGTGCGAATCCCTACGGCTGGGATTCGATCACGCCATCTTGTGCTCAGCAGCGCAACGCCTTATCTGACTGATCCTCCCCGGCGGGTAGTACGTGTGCTCTATTTCAAAATGACGGATGAGGACATCAAAGAGGCAACGCAGGCCTCATGCACAACTCTCCAGTCTCCCTCCACTCCTCCGATACACAAGTTGACTGTGCCTACATCATAGGGATGAAAGGGGGATGGGAGAAAGGCATGCGAGGCTGGTGATCTAAAGGATGATGCGAGAAAGGTGTGCAGCACCATGGCAGGTGCAACGACTCGAATTTTTTTCCATTTTTCCCCTGGCTTTTGAGTTCCTTTTCTTTTCAGCGCAGACACCCAGTAGCCAGATTTATTTTTATAACCGATATGCGGCACGACAGCACTATAGTAAGCGGTTAAGTATTTCACCATAGAACACACAAAAGTTGTTGATCCATCGCCTGCTCATAGTAATGTATATCCGATATATTGTTAAAACCGGTATTCTTATAAGTGGGTTTTTTTACTGTAGTGCTTTTACAGCTGCTGTCAAGAAAAAAAAACGTGGAAAAATAACATGGAGTATTATTTATGTGTCAAATTTACAAGGTTGTGCAGCCTCTCTCCTGATGAGTTATCTCATGGACATGGGTGCTGTCATTGCCGAATGATGACGCAATTTAAGTCAGTGCACCATTTAGCAGCATCGTCATATTTTTAGTGTTGTCTTATGTCATGGCGCTGGAGAAATCGTCTGCTGCTTTGTTGTTGCACGACACTGGCACTGACAAGAGCAGTGGTGCAAAATGTTCAGGAACTAGGCCCGAATTTTACCCGCACTTTCTCAAACCAACAACACCATGCATAAGGTGCCATGCTTTCACCACCGAAACACACGGTTCAGTACAGCGCTGTCTGTACCCGTTCACGTGGAGCCGGCAAATGAAATGTTCAAATTGCGGTGGCACAATAAGAAAACTCACCTGAGCAATGCCCGCCGGAATGGGCGTATCCGGTTCGGGACTGGGAACGTTCAGGGATGTCCGCGTGGTGGCACTGCGAACTCACACAGGGCGCAGCTTGGTCCCATCTGCACAAAGACAACAAAATTCGACAAAAGCTTCTCTCAGTGTTGTTTGCTTCACATGTGCAGTAACCTCGTTTTATTGCGATTAACATTCTTGGGGAACTTCACTCAGTTTGCGGAATGTCTACCTGTCTGTGTCTGTCTAACCTCTTTCACACCAATTTGGCCACTAGGTGGTCCATGGTGTTCTGAGAGCAAGTGGCTGCTGTGCTGAGAAAACAAGGTTCGAAACCAGCTGCCGAACCACATTGGGTTTCAGGGTATGTGACCTTGGATATGTGCCGCTCTTCACTGAACGACTTTCACGCCAACATGGGTCACCGAGTATGTGCAGCTAGGTATTGGCTTTCTTTCGATGAGCCATACCTGCGCCATATGTATTCAGACACTCTTAACTCAATGTTCATTCAGACATGCAACAGGCACAAACGCAAGAGAGGAGCCCGGCTGAAATGCATGCCTCATACAAAATGTGTTTCGGCGGCGACAATACCGGGTGCCGCAACATCGCTTCAAGGTTAATCGCATTAATATCGAAAGGCGTCCCGAGATGGTTTCTACTAGAATTTTAATAGATGGTCAAGAGCGTCGGGCTGTCACGAGTTAAAAAGGCCAACTGGAACAAAATTTCACCGCAGCTATTATTGTTTACTGATGACTTATATAATATTGAAGCAACTTTAGCAAAGCTGGGAGGCTGGTATCTCTCCATTTTTCTTATTAGCAGTCTTTAAATAGTACCTAAGAAGATGTAGCCACCTGGTAATTAGCGGATGTGACAAGTACCAGAAAACAGCATTCAAAGTTTTTCGGCATTACACGAGTGCCTCCTGGTCTCGGAGGTCATTTCCAAGGCACTGCGCTGTTTCTCAACCTTTCAGGTTCTGCATCATTTTCGATGAATTGTGATGACAGTTATTTTCAGTTTTGGTATCAATGATTTTTAGAGCGTTCCATAACTCATCCAATCTTACTTGAAACAAGACCCCAATTTTTGTTGCAGCTGGCCTTTATAGCCAAGTGTGTCAAGTTACATTCCGTGTTTGTCCTCATTTGTAACGTGCTACGTGACATTTACTGCGGTTTAAGGCAAACTGCAATGAAATATTGGATCACACAAGAAACCTAGTGTGAGAAGGATACAGACATGTAGCTACATCTGTGCATAATTCGTACCTGCCAAGTTTGGAGAAACTAAATCCGGGAGATCTTCCGACCAGGGGGGTGGGGGCTGTCCGTTACGCCACAACCCCCCCCGTTGTGGATATTTTCAAATACTTCCAGCCTAACTTCATTACAAGTGTAGTTACACATATACAAATGACCATATGAACACCAAGGTCTCACTTTTGCAAGCATTTTCTTTTTGCAAATTTTGCCTCCAAGACTTATTTAAAATTTCATTAAATTCTGGGGTCTTACGTTCCCCAACCACCATCTGATTATTATGCACGCCGTAGTGGGGAAAACCGCCTTAGTTTCGACCACCTGGGGTTATTTAACGCGCACCCAATGGACACACACGGGCGTTTTTGCATTTCGCCCCCAAATAAATACAGCGGCCACGGCTGAGATTTGATCCCGCGATCTCACGCTTAGCAGCGAAATGCCAAAGCCACAAATCTACCATGGCGGGTGTTGAGAAATTCTTCAGATAATGATTGATTGTAAGAAATTCCATTTCTTTCACATTTTACGAGATTGACGTTTCCCAGCGTCGTGGACGAGCGACACTGCGTCCTCATATTTTGTAGCGAGAGCTACATTGGCCGTATTCTCGCCGTTTCGCTGTGGCTGGTGGCCGCACCGCGAGCTGAGCCGTTGCCTAGAAACCGCCTCAGCTGGCAGCGCCGCTCGCCGCGCCAAACCTAGAGAAGGCAGCGAGCCGAGGAGACGAAGGAAGAACGAGCCGCACGCCTCGAGAAACGTCGTAAGTACGAAGCGGGCAGGTGAGTCGATTCAGATGAGGATAGCACCCGAAACGTGTTCAAGTCACTGGACGAACACCCCTTATCCTCCCGCCTCACAGACCATCGGGCCGTCTTTGTGGCAATTGAGAAACAACAAGATGAAGACTTTCAAAATAAATGCGTTACAGTGTTAAAATGTCTAGTGTTTAATGTAACCATATCTTAACGAGGGGTAACAACCAAACCTAAACCATGAGACGTACGAAGCTAAACAATAAAGATGTAACCGTAGAAAGAACCAAGCTATACAATAAGATTAACCGTACCTCTCGCAACGCACACCCAGGCACAAATGATTTAAGCCACAGCCAATTTTTCCACAATGTTAAATTGCCGCTCTCACTCTGCATTGCTCTGTGGTATCAACAAATTACTCAGCGCCACTTCGGCTGAGCACTACATGAAAAATACTTGATACTTTTTGCGCTAGCGCTCCTTGTTCTTAAACCCATGACTGACCGTCGGCCTACGCAATGCCAGAGCGACTGACGCCGAGGAGAACGATGGAGAGGCTAGTGTTGCTAGTTGCGGAAGGCGGCTTTCGCTGGCTAGCTTAATGAGACTACGAACAACTTCGCCAGCGTAAGGAGCGGCTGTGCGGTGAACGAAATAGCGCATGTATTGGGTTTCCCTACTATTTTCTTAACACTGTTTTGTGCGACGAACTCCCAACTGGATTATTTATTTTACATTCATTTATTTACATTAAACTGCAGGCTGTGTGGCCTGCAGTATGATGCAAATGAAGGGCGTGATGATGCATTAGATTGGCTTGGATTTTTGCCAATGTGGCCTGACAAAGCGCTGGACGCGGGAACAGGACACAACAGAAATTTCCGGGAGAATTTCCTGTCAACCGTACAACCGGAAGAAATGGTACAAATCCGGGAGTCTCCCGGGTAATCTTGGAGACTTGGCAGGTATGATAATTGAATGCTTCAAATATGTGCGGATGCGTCCAGACAAAGAAAAAATCTATAACAGAACGGGAAACAAAACAATGCTGTGATCACCTGTGGAAAACTACGCAGAACCTGGAATACTGAGAGTCATTGCGTTCTCCAGCGTGACCTCACGAGATCAGGTAGGTCTCATCAGAGGCAATGGTCTGGGATGGTAGCATCCGATAACCACAAGGTACATGCATCATCTCGTGTTCTACTTAAAAGTGGTTAACAAGTTAATTATACAATCATTACCACTGCAGCTTTGCAGAATGCCGTAGAAGCTACGCATCTAGTGCAACCGGTTATAGACTGCACTTTGTAGTTCAGTCTTGATAATAGATGCTTTCTACAGAACTACTTCATATTTTCAAATGCAACTTGTAGACGAAACGTCGCACCTAATCTCGTTCGTGCATCTTTGTGTTTCCAGTGTTCGATGTACTAACATGTTTTGTTCGCGAGTATCAGCGATGCGTTGTGGCCGTTGCTCGCAATAACATGCCCCTCTGCTTGTTCATATGTAAACAAGTTCAGATCATCAAAACTTTCCATGAAATATTTTGCGTCACATTCTGCGACCTAAAAGTACAACACGTAATGTTACACTGAATTACGTGACAAACTAATATCTTTCTTTCATACGCGAAATGGAATTTATTGGTGACTGGTAAAAGAAGTCTCATTAGCTTTCTTAACGTAGCTTGTTATGTATAAAACAGTACTGTTAACCTGAAAGATTAGTTAACAGTTTTGCAAAAAATATCTTGATCAGTATAAACTGATTAAGAGTTTCACATTAGTGATAACCACGCTCCACAGATCTGTTGAGACAATGAGCTCACCGCTGGAGCAGCCTGTTGGCGATGACGTTTGGTCCATGCCGCTTGTCTTTTCGCTGGGAGCCTGCAAACAGGGAGCAGCATGGAACGGCCCCAAATCGTTCTACCCCATTTCGTCCAATCACTGTCAGTAGTGATGAAAATTCAACAGGTCCATCTCAAACATAACATACAGACAAGGCTTCACGTGGGTTTGTGCAAAAATTCAAGTGAAAATTCCCAAAGCTCGATGGCCGGAAGTTGGAAAAAAATTTATATCTTAGTGACCAGCCAATCTGAGTACATATATAGACACGGTGTCCCAACTATCATGCACCAAGATTTAAAAATATGAAAATGTCGCATAGCTGGACAGAACCAAGGTAATGTTCGGCGTTGCTTGGAGGTCATAAGATTTTTATGCATTTTGCCTAGTTACATAATTAGTGTTAATTAATCAACTTCTCAAATATAAGATTAGATGAAAAGTGTCAGAAAATTCTGGAGCAACATGAAAAGTTCCCAATACAGCTTTCTGTTGCTTAATACGTGCTACATAAATGCGTTTTTCCGAGCGTGAAAGAAGGCCGCGAATACACGCAAAACGGCCGCGTGACTGTCCGCTCAACACACTTTGCGTGTATTCGCGGCCTTCTTTCACGATCGGAAAGACATTAATTTAGCATGTATTGGGCAACAGAAAGCTGTATCGGGAGATTTTTATTTGCTCTACAATTTTCTCATTCACACTTTTTCTGTAATTACAATATTTGAGAAGTTGATTAATTAATACTTACACAACTAGGCAGAATGCTAAAAATAATCTGAGTTTCTCCAAGCGACGGCAAACATTACATGGTTCTGTCCAGCTACGTGGCATTTGCATATTTTAAAATCTTGGTGCATGAAAGTTGGGACACCTTGTATATGCACAGTAACGCTGCGATGTACTGCATGATAAAAATTTAATTTGGAGAGTAACTGAAAGCCTAAAGTTAGAAATACAACTCTTGTATTTTACAACTGTGCGAACAAGTAGAGTACATGCGGGAAAAATACAAAGCAAGCAGTTGTGACTGGCGCTCTGTCCAGTGTTCTTCTGCAGCATGCGGCGTATTAATTGGCGCCTTAGAAAAGTTATAATCAATAGATACAAACATGCCCAACAAAAAGTTCTCTTACGAGTAGATGCATTTGTGTTCACAAGTATTTGTTACCAATCATGAGCCAGAAGCCAGATGGTGGCTATTAAGATGTCCTTACAAAACAATTTCCAGGGCCCATAATGTTCACCTTAGAGGACATCTGCTGCCCTTGCGACAAAAGAAAACAAAAGAAAATCGCATTTACAGGTGAAGAAACTTCAACATGACCTCAATCTCAATAGGAAGTAAGGTGTACAGTGAGACAGTTATGCAGTACATGATCTGGATGAGTGTTGACAAGTGAATTTACATGTAATCACTAGTTTAGGAGATAATGATGATATACTATCATATCATACACAACCTTCCAGTTCGCACTGTAATCTTGTTTATCATTCCGTCAGGTCAGTTTTCTGTAAAACTCCGACCGAAAGTTGTATCCCAGAATGCCCTAACTATACAAGCAACATGCCTGCAATAGTTTCATTGCTGCGTGCAAGAACAATACTCACGCCAACGGAGCAACTGTTCTGCGCTTGCTCAGACAGCACGTGGCGCCTTCCTTTCGTCGGCGGAGACTGCCCAAATGGATGCACCGCGTCAACCTCTGCAATTAAACCAACATCAGGGAGTACTAATTACACTTGCCTATCGCTGGCACAAAGGCCTATGGGGAAGCAGCCATTCTATATCCATTTCATAATTCACACGCAACCCTGCTGCAATCTACACAGGTAGTATGGTCATGAAGGTATCAATCCGTGCGTGTGGCACTGCAGTTGTGTTTCATCTACGGCACTTTAAATAGAATAACTGCTTCACTTATTACATTATAGTTACACAAAGTTGCATCAACACGTGTATTAACTGCGCCATAGGCAATTTCAGTATACGTCGTACACTGTTTTGGCTGCGAGTGCAAGCATTGCAATGCGGCGGTTGGTCGCAGAAACGCGTCACTCCACTTGTTCGGGTTAAGTATATTCACATTTGCAACACCTTCCACATAATGGGGCATATTTTGGAACGTCGGTGTAAGAAGCTTTCATGTTACATGGAATGATGCGACGCATACCCATGTATTTCTTCGACATGCAATCAGACATGGGCACCCTCCTGAGGCCATTCTCACCCTCACATGGTGACGCGAGGATTGGCTTCGGAAAATTGTGGAGGCGAGGGAGGGTGACTGCGCGAGGCTAAATGAGAAAGATGCCATTCACGTTGCTGAACTGCAGAGAACTCATTAAGATTGCGCGCGTGATGTGTCCGAGGTCATAAGTTTTGAAGCGCACCGGCAGAAAGGCTCGCGAACTCAGATGCACTTCGAAGCCCACTTGTAACCGACCTCAGTCATAAAACGCCGTTGATGTTAGCTGTAGCCAGACTTAGTGACAGAGCTGTTAGCAGCAAGGAAAGTGGGAACAGTGACAGCGGCTTTATAGTCACTCTGACAGTTTTTTTATTGATTACCACAGTGCAGCACACTCCTTTTCAGAAATAAACATTCTGGAAGTCACCTTTTCTTGCTCTCGTTAGAGGCACAAAAACTTGGTTTGAGGTATTTCTGACATTGATCATGCTTGGCAATGAAGCCCAGACACTATTTCTCTTCCATCAGTAGTGTCAGAAAAAAATAGTGCTTTGTTTAGTTTTCCCTCACCTCTGACAGCAAGTACTACAGTATAAAGCTGGTACTTAGTGCATTGTTATCAATGCTGAACAGCATGTTCACATCACGGGCAACGAGCATGTTTGACACGCCATGTTTTCAGGACTGTGCTTGTAGCACGTTATCTCCATACTACTAAGAATCTCAGTACAATTCTTGCATTGGTAAAGATATACAATTTTTATTCTCCAGTGCCCCTGGCGATGAAACGCGACTGTCCAAAGGGGTCACAAGGACTTCTTGAATACATATTGCATGCAGCCAGCCAAGAATTAAAATAGGCAGCTCACCGTAGAGATTGCGGAAATATCGGGCTGTGTTTTGTTTCACAGACTGCCATGTTAAAAAGTGCATTTTGTGCTACTACAGACTCCAATGTTAAAAAGAGTGAATTTTCTGCTACTAAGAAAAGAAAAAAGGCAGCAGCTGCGGTGGTCACCTAGCGAGAATTGTGGATAGCTTAATCTTTAGGTTTAGTCAATGCCCCTATAAGCAAAGCAATGTAGCATGTTTGAACAACTAAAATGTCCCGGCACGCCATCACGACGAGACAGCACTTGGATTGCGTCATAGTTCTGACGGACTCACAGAGGGCATGCAGAAATTATTCCAGGGGCAAAATTTCCAGGGCCGCACATCGCATTCTGAATGGAACGCACCAGCTACCACCATACATACACATCGTGTGGACTCCGGGGCATGAGTCCTTACGCGGCAATCAGCAGGCACACGCCTACGCCCGAGCGCATGTACACCGGGAACCGCGAGATGGCCGCACCGAGCAGTTCCAACCAGAGCCCATACCATTAACCTACACGCACATTCTACAACACTATCGCCTTTCACGAAGAACACTACCCCCACCGCAGAATGCTCTGACGCGAAAGGAAGCCGTAATATGGCGAAAACTCCAAACAAACACATATCCACATTTGAGTCTTTACCACGCCATACACCCTGTGCTGTATTCCTATAAATGTCCACACTGCGACCAATGTGCAACGTTTTACGACATGGTACGGGCTTGCGCAAACACACCACAGCTCACGCCTATAACACACCCCACCACACGGCAATGAGAGACAGCGCTATCCAGCTCCGACTCGACGGAAGAGCTCAACCTGGTCAACCGAGCGAGAAGGGCAGCTAAGACCGCTGGATTCCTGGACTGAGGGGACCACCCACTGCAGAGCGGAGGAGCTACCTACGCTCGCGTACTCTTTTGATTAAAGTTTATTCTCTCTCTTTCCCGGCACGCAGTCACATTTGTAATTCAAGCTCACGGGACATGTTACTGATTTATTTGAAATTGTATCAAACCGAAGGCAAAGAGAAGGATGGTAGCCTTTTCAATGCGTTAAATTTTTGTGGCGAGGGTGTGGTGAGGTCACGACTAGCATCGTGAGGGTGAGGGAGGGCAACCAAAAATGAGCGAATTTGCCTTCCGCATGTGTTGAACCTTTTCTTTGGTCGCACATGCGAGCAGTAAAAAAATTCACACAATCTCAGCCTACGGGCAACCATGGTGGGATGTGAAATCATCGCGGGGGGGGGTGCGCATCGAGTTTCCGTTTCGTTTCACTCAGCAACACAACCCAATGAAAGTTAGAGTGAGAGAATGTATTGAGAGTGTATTGTATTGTTGCTGAACTGGCGTCGAAGCACGCGGACGGCCGCGTTACGCTGACGTTCGTTCTGGACGCTCCCTACCTTGCTCAGGTTGTTGTCGAACGAAAGCCGGTCGCACACGTTGCAGCTGTGCCCGAAGCTTCGATCGAGGAAGTCGCGCTTGAACCGCGTGTCAGCACCGTCGAAGCCCGGGCGTTGTAATGGCCTCGAACGTGTTGCTGCTCTGGCCGTAGACTCGCGTTGCATCGTCGCTTCGTGATCGGGAGCTGCCGCTCGACTCGTTGCGCTTCGACTTTCCGAGCCAGGAGTTCGGGGTCGGCTTGATAACGCTGACGCTCCACTTCGGCGAGCAGAGCCCGTGTTGCTTCCGTAGAAGTTTCCTGCCGACATTGAAGTTTACGTTCGGCTTCCCTGGCCCGAAGTTGGGGGTCCGTTTGTCGACGCGGACGTTTACGTTCGGCTTCCCGAGCCTTCCTCTGCTCCGCGGCGGTGGCGCTGCCGCGGCAACTAGCGCCGACGTTGACCGTTGTTCATGGCGTTTCGCACATCGTTGCACAGAGAGAGAATGACGGAAGCACAGCGAACGCGCGCTTTATACTGCACCGCGACACAACCGGCGTACCCTTAGAGAGAGAGGGAGAGAGTGAGAGAATGAGAGAGAGAGAGTTATATGCAATGATTTGCTGCACCGCACCTGTTGTGGAGAGGGGAGAGGGGAGGAGGAGAGCGCACACCTGCGTAGGAGAGGAGAATGAGGGAGACTTGCGCATGCGCAGTATGGGGGCGGACGCCGCAGAACGGACACTGCCCCGAGCATAAGATGCGCTCGCATCTAAAAACGCGCTTTAGCATCGCCTGCTACAGGTGAAATGAAGTAAACATGCTGTATTTGTAAGCACTGCTTTGCTGGTCTCCTGAATTTGAAACGCAGCACTACTTTTTATAACGAGTCGCCAAGCGATTCCAGAGCCAACATTTTGTAACCAGGGTGCACCCTAGGTCTACTCAAAGCCCTTGAACAGGGGAGCGTTTTTCAACAAATTTCTCACTGGAGGCCAAACACAGCCTAGGATGAGCTCAGCTTGTGTGCGGTAGTTTGCATTTTCTAGCAAGGCCACGGACGAGCCTAGTGTTATCTCAGTGCTTAATCATGCTTTTGGTAGATGGCAGCACACAATGCATGGTACATCGCTAGCAGAAACGAATTTATCCTTTCTGGAGAGGTAATAAACGTTGGCAGCTGTGATCTTTCAATATAAGGTTGATCACTTTCAGTTAGCATTCGTAATAACTGCGTGATACAGAAGGGGTTAAACAGTCAGCCTGGTATCTCAAAAGTAGTGCAGCACTTGCAGGCACTGCACTCGCAATTCATACTTCAAAGAAACCGCAACTCTATACAAGACAAATAGTGCTAAGACACGAAAACCACGCTGTCCACAAACTGTGCCACTGCAACTGCACTTAACTGCAAAGTACTCTTGCCCGCACTCAAGCACCAATAATTCAATGTATACTTCCATCAGTCAATGAAACACTAGGCAGTTTTAGAAATAGCAGCCCGAAAAGTTAGGGGACGCAATTCATCGGGCGTACAACTCCAAAAGATACACAAAACAAAAAAGGAGTACAAGAGAACAAGCCGGACGTGTGGTTTTTGCGTACGCAAGAATGCTTGGGTGCGCTATTTTTATCACCGGCTCGATGAAGCTCAATAAACGTCGCAATAAATCTCGAGAAACGAACTTCAGCGATGTAACAGCGGCTGTCGCACATCACGCGAAACCTTACCAGGTATCTCCGCTTTATGTCGTTCCAAGTAGGAAACAATTGTGTGTCGCCGTCGAGAGGATGGTTGAAACTCCAGGTTGCTCCGCCTTCATACGTATTACACGCCCCACATATTTAATCGATTACCCTTAGTCGCTGTATTTATTGTGTGCGGAGGTAACTTGATTGCTACTAATTCCGTGCTACTAATTTCATTCACGAAACATACCACGCTTAAACGGAAAACGCGCAAAGCATTGTCGCGTCCAACATATCTTGGAGAGCACGCAGTGGAGGTTTTACAGTAGGCGCTTGGGGTCGAAAGCAAGCGCTTGAATTGCGCTCGAAAACATGCGTGCACGCACCAAAAGACCGATGCCTTCGCACATGTCAAACCCGTCGCGGTGTCCCAGTCAGCTAAGGCGTTGCGCTGCTGAGCACGAGATCGCGGGATCGAATCCCGGCCGCGGCGCCCGCATTTCGATGGAGGCAAAATGCAAAAACGCCCGTGTGCTTGCGTTGTAGTGCACGTTAAAGAACCCCAGGTGGTCAAAATTAATCCGGAGCCCTCCACAACGGCGTGCCTCATAATCAGAACTGGTTTTGGCGCGCAAAACCACAGAAAGAAGAAGAAGACTCGCACATATCAAGGCCAAATTAGCACATTTCGTCGAACGACAGCACAATTTCATGAGGCTCGCGTGACGGAACTTTCATGTGGTCGTTTACACTACGCTGTGGAGGGCAGCACGCAGCATTTCTACCAGCAAAGTATGCATTAACATTAACATGCAAGTACAGAGTCAACGTCCGCGGTTGCGTAGGCGCTCACCTGTGGTCGACATGGTCTTGTTATGCGAGGTGAAGCTCTGCGTGGCAGAGGTTGCTGTTTGCAGAGGCTCGCTTATTTCACTAGCGGCTTTGGGCGCTGGGCTAACACGCCTAGTATCTGCAGTCATCGCTGCATTACCGGTGCCAGGCCTAACAAGAAAAGACGCGCTCGTACGAGCTCGTGTAGCTCGTTCATGATGATGATGATGATGATGTACCTCTGTCATGGCTCGCACCCACTAAGGGGGAGAGGCCAAGAATTGGGCGGCAGTGGGAATGCTAAAGAAAATTCATATTTGAAAACAGGAAAACAAGAAACTAAAGTAAAAGACAAAAAAAGGCAGATGTCGCACTAATTAGAGTAGCATGCGAGCGAGCAGTCAGACTAACTGAAAAGGTGAAAGTGAAGAGCTGTTACAACCAGGGGGAGGTAACATTAATAAAACAATTTGGAGAAATCAATTCAGGTGATATGAATGCATATGATGTGTAAAATACAAATACAATAATTAGCAGGGTAATCGTTTTGTTTCAATTAAAAAATTAAATACTGCGCAACACACGTCTCTGTGACTATAGCCTAGTGCTGAGGCCCCAAATGATAACAATACTGGTATGTTTAAACCTAATCCAATTTTGTAAAGTGGAGATTCCAGTAATAACTTTCTGTGGTGTGAATATTGCCTGCATGATAAAAACTAATGTTCTATTGATTCAATTTCCTTGCAGTTGTGACATAGAGGGGACATCGTGAGACCAGCTCTATGTAAATAAAAATTCAATTGCGGGATGCAACAGCGTAGTCTGGTGTAAGTAACTTCCAACTGCCGAGAAGAGCACTGCTGTTTATTACAGCAAAAACCGAGGTGCTGAAAGTCTGGAGATGGTTTCAGAGGTAAGTTGCCTAAATCATTTTGCAAGCAAAATTTCCTGTGTCTCGATGCAGTGACTTAAGAAGTATCCAGTAAAACAGGGATCAAAGGTCCACTTAGAGACTGCTAATAAATCTGCCATTTCGTTTAGATATAAACCGCGGTGGCCAGGAACCCACAGCAAGTTCATTTTTTGTAAACTTTTAGGGTCTAAATTGTGAAACAAGCTAAGGGGAGCTGCATTCGTTTCCGTGGAAAACGACACACATACCGATAGAGAATCTGCAGCTACGACAGATGTTTATTGATTTGCAGGAAGTTTACGTAGCGCTAGGAAAATGGCCAATAATTCTGCTATGAAAATAGGCGTGTAATCTGGAAGGCGAATAGAAAAGGACCCATTAAGAGAAATAGAGAAAATGCCTACGCCAGCCTTCTCTTCGGACTGTGAAGCATCAGTGGCTATGATATTGTTTGTTTCCAGGTGAGAGAGGTAATCTTGTAATTGATCATGTAAATATTGGTATGGCATTAGTTTAGCATTTGAGGAGAAAATATTGTCAAATTCTATCTGAAGGCTTATTTTTGATTGACTTGTTGGGTGAATGCGTTGAATTTGCACATTCAATGGTGATAGCAGTGCCTGTACGAATACGATCGTGTTCTCGCACGAGCAGATCACTGTTTTCGTTTAAATCCACCGCTTGGGTCGTTGTGCTGTTCCAAGCCTGCCTTCTTGCACCGCCCACCGAAAACCGCAAATAGTCTAGAGGGCGCGGCATGGGGCGTGGTAATGAAAAACGTGGACCCAGAATGGAGGAAGAGGTCAAGGAAGTTGGCAGCCAAGTACAGGATAATCGAAACTGTAAATAGACAACCAGGAGTCATCAGAAAGAAAGTTACAGAAATAGAGACCGCGAATTAGATGCAAAGAATGGAAACAAAAAGGACTAATGGAGAATTACAAGAATGAGAAGGAAGGCATTAGAAGGGAAAATCTGTAAGATAACACAAAGGGCAGTGCCTTGCTATTTGAGGCTCGAGCCGGTTGCCTAAGGACCAAAACATACCGGGCAAATATTCGGAACTAGATGAGGCATGTGTATGCTGCAGTAAAGATGCAGAGACCACTCAGCACATCCTAATCGAATGCGACGGTATCCTACCCAGGGAGAACCTTAGGTAACGTGCAACTCCCAGAAGAGCTTGGGTTTCAAGTGGAAAGTAACATCAACAGATCAGCCGTACAGATAAGCAAGAGACGATTAGAGTACTCGTGGAAAAAAATCGCGGAAATATGGATACGGCCTGATCTTTTAAAATCATAGGTAGCGGTACAAGGTAAATTTTTGAAAAAAAGAAGAAAAGGAATAATGAGAGGTATACAAAAATGCTAGATAAAGAACATGTATGGTATGCCTGAATAAATAAAGCAGGCTAGGTGACTATTTGTCACCGCCCCGTTTCAAAGGAGATGCCAATAAATTATCATCATCATCGTCATCATAATATGGCTGCCTTCGAGTAACAAAATCAGATCTCAAACGCCATTGTTTTGCTAGCTGCATGCTCAAAAAGAGCTGAGAACCGTAATCACATATGAACCTTTTGTGTTGGATTTGCTTAGACATTAGCTGTACTTTTGAATGTTGTTTGAAGTTTTATAGGAGGGGTTCCACACATGACGTTTATCCGTCTACCGCAATCGCTTCCGCCGCATGCAGGCAGCAAAAGCATCGCCTTTGAGATCTGGGTTATTTTCCAAAGGGGATTGTCAGTGGGGTATTTATTTAGACACCACTGACAATTCCTATTTATTTCGCGTATTTTGTTTTTTACAACGATGTATTTAAGCATATTTGTTTAAAATTATAGCTTCCGCCGCATGCATAAAGCAAAATCATAGCCTTTGAGATCATCCGAGGAAGTGTCAATTGGCTGAGACAAATATTACTTGCCCGACATGCTTACACGCACCAACGACGGCTCAAGGGGAAAAAAATTACTGCTTCTTAGCATCCAAAATAAAGCAAAAATAATGTAGGAATGTACCTTCGTCGTCGCCATGAAAACGGGTCAACGTGGCCTCAGAGATCTTCGCATTTTGTCGTCTCGGAGGTCATGCTTCTGGCTCACTGCGATATTCCACATTTGATTTACCCTGCACTTCATGAACTAGTTCCCGCCAGTTCAGTGTGAGTTCTTGCTCCTGCGGAACCGGCCCGGCAACTGCCGAACGGGCGCTGCACTAGCTCTCTGACGAGTGCAGAGAATGCTGTGAACTCGTCCTGCACGAAGCCTGCACTGAATCAAACGAATGGCGAAGTGCAGTCACCGCCATGTTGAACTGCTGAAACAAACACCGAAGTGCAGCACCTCAAGAACTAGTTCAAAAACTGCAGGCGAATCGAATAGACATCTAAAAATCCAAGACTTTCCCCTGTCAATAAAATGTGGGTAAGCGAAGCAGGCGTTCCGCACCGTTTGCCGTAAACTCTGGGTTCGGCGACTTTTCGTTGACGTTTGGCCGGTTTGGCCTCAACATCGCGCTCCCGCAACTCGGGGTCCGCGGCTCTTCGCTGACCTTTCGCCTGGGCTTCGGAAGCCGATCACTCTAGAATGTGACGACAAGCTTCGTTTATCCCCCTTCTCTCGACAGGAGAAGGGCTGGTAATATTGTCTCTTTGGGTACCATGTGTGACAAGGGTAGTTCAAGGGCGCGTTGCAGGTCTCCGAGCCCACAGGGGTATATGACACTCAGTTTGGACCCTTTCTGCACTATCGCCAGAATCGACCCAATTTTCAGTATGACGCCACCACCACCACCACAGAAACTTGTGAGCCTATAAAGCTTCGCTTAAAACCCCCATCCGTTTAAGGTGCCGGAGCAGTGCCTTCGTGATGTCCGAGGAGGATTTCGCAGGGTATTCTTCGTGCGGACGGCTTTGCCGCTCGACTGGGGAGGTCTCCTTCCTCTTGTGTTATTCCCGTCACCCCTCCCCTGTCCAGTGCTGTCGAGGTGTCCTCAACAGTGTTTTTCCGATAGTGAAAGAAGCCCTCGAATACACGCAATATTGCCGCTCGACTGGCCGCTCGAGACACTTTGAGCGTATGCGCGGGCTTCTTTCTCGCTGTAGCACGCACTGAGCAACAGAAAGCTGTATCGGGAGTTTTTCATGGTGCTCTACACTTTTCTCATTGTCACTTTTCATCTCATTATAATATTTGAGAAGTTTATTATTAATTACGGCTAATTATGTAATCAGGCGGAATGCAAAAAATAATCTCAGTATCTTCCAAGCAACGGCAAACAACATTACCTTGGTTCTGTGCATGCGACGAGGCATTTGCATATTTTAAAATCTTGGTGCATGATAGTTGGGACACCCTGTATATACATATATATATATATATATATATGAACAAGTAGAAAGGGAACGCTTCTTATGATATATATATATATATATATATATATATATATATAAAGCGCCCTCGTCTTCAATTGCCAGCTTCGGTGGCGGAAGCCATGGTCGCTACAACTTTTGCCTTGTGCATTTTGCAGGTTGGTGAAGCGCAGGCATCTGCTTTTCCTTGAATTTTTTATTCCGCTCCCTAAGCTGCTGCCACTACTTGTCTTATTTTTTTTCTTTTGTACGTTTCACAATGTCAAAGGAGCTTGTCAAGCTTTCTGATGAAATAAAACGAGAGTTCAAGCAAGAAATACACGAGTTACGTGAAAGCCTGGATCCAGAGCTGAGAAAAGACAGAGAGATTAGGACCTGTCTTGGCTATATTAATGACAAGTTTGAGGGCATGAGAATAAAAACAGCTGTGAAAGCTTTTTGAGAGGAGCGTGATGCCCTGAATACAGAAGTGA
Organism: Dermacentor silvarum; assembly: GCF_013339745.2. NCBI lineage: Eukaryota > Metazoa > Arthropoda > Arachnida > Ixodida > Ixodidae > Dermacentor > Dermacentor silvarum. Next base: position 59,465,818 of record NC_051162.1, read on the forward strand.
AAGCGCATGAAGTCACACTTGTGCAAACTGAGCAATAAAGTCGACGATTTAATATTGAACTAAAAGGTGTGCCGCAGACATCGTTTGAGGCTATACCTTAGGCATATTGAAGAAGGTTGGAACAGCAATATTTATGCCTTTGAATGAAAGCTACATGGAAGCCTACCACCGCGTTGAATTTGTGGGTAGCTCAAATGCGCTAATAACTGTTCAGTTCGGACGCAGGGAAACACGTGACTCTTTTCTTGGAAAGGCAAAAAGCAGAAACTATTGTCGGAAGACATTGGATTGGTACCAAAGGTTACAATATTTGTGAATGAACACTTGTGTCTTCCTAACTTCCTAACTTAGGAAGACAAATGTGTTCATTCACAAATATTGTAACCTTTGGTACCTATCCACTGTCTTCCAACATTGGATTGGTACCAATACAATGAAGTTAGGAAATTTGGGTGATGAAGTAAGGAAATTTGCAGGCGCAAGTTGGAATACGCCAGCGCAAGACAGGGGTAATTGGAGATCGCAGGAGAGGCCTTCGTCCTGCAATGGACTTACAATATAGGCTGATGATGATGATGATGACTTGTGTCTTGCCACGAAGCGCCTAGCAAATGCAAAACGAAAGCAATGTGGCTGGAAATACGCTTGGACAATAAACAGAAAAACTGAATCTGAAACGGAAATCTGAAGGAACGCCTGTCATTACAGTCAGTCATGCTGATGACTTGGTGAAAATCGAGCACTATACCTTCAAAGCGCTTGCTGAGAAAATGTATATCTCACTTTCTATATGACATCTCAGATCTACGACAACTCAATTTTCTTTCCGAAATTCTCTTTAAAGTGATATTCGCCTTTCTCTTAGTTCCTGGCGTACATCTTGGAGGTCTTTCGCAGCCAAGTGGCTCACGACAACGGGCAGCTACGGAAACTTGCCGGCACTTTCAAAGGCCACGGCAGCAGCAAATCTAATAGGAAAGTAGCTGTAGTAGGAATAATAATTTGCAACCTGCAAAAAGCGAAACGTTGAAACTTGAAACTCAGCTCTTCATCGATGCGTAGCAACAAAAAGTCACTATTTTATCTTCAGGTTTATAGCAACCCAAAATAACAATGTAACACAATTGTAAATGAAAAAAGGAATACAGCAGAAAATTGCAATTTCATTTTTAACGAAATCTAGCACGAAATCATAAGACCGAAATGCGACCGATTGATAGGTTGTGGGTGCAAGGATATAAATACACTACACTTATGTTGATATACACATATACAGTATACATGCACTGCAAGCAGCTAGACACGCAGTTTAAGTGCTATGTCAATAAGTAGCATAACGTGTGTTTTCCGTGGTTGATTTTATTAAAGACGATAGTCTTTCTTGGGGAACTTAAACGCTGAAAATTTGGTCTGTCTGTCTGTCTGTCTGTCTGTTTGTCTGTCTGGCACCCGATTCAGCCACCCGGCCAAAGTTGGACCACTTGCTTACCGCCCACACTACTTAAACTGGTACGGCTGTTCATACTTGTTATCGATCACAAAGTAAATATCACGCATATCTGAGGCGCAACATCACTAGGTAAGTATTAGGAGGTGTGTTCCTTTAATAGAAAATACATAGATACGTAACTCAACTCTAAAGACCCTAGTTTCTTAAGCTGCGCTGAAAATGTCATGCTATGCGCGCCGACGAACGACGTTCCCCGACTGCGCGCCGACGAGCGCCCTCTGCCATGGAGGAAGGAAACCCTCTGCACGAGCTCATGTTTCCCGATGTATTGCCAGATGGCGTCCATGTCTCACGCAGCGCCTCCTCAATTTTATGAATGCCAGCCAGATACGGTCGATTCAATTTCGAGGAAGTTCCCATTTTTTAATAATGCAAGCAGCGCTTAGTTTTCGTTTTGTCTTTCAAAAAGAAATGCTGGGTAAGAAGATGTCATTCTTAGAAATATCTACCTCATAGCATATAACAAGCGTGTTTCTGTATGACTGCGGTGAAAGAACAAAGTTTTCATTCTCTATCTCCTTAAGGACCCCGACACGGGGGTATTACATAAGGTTGGGATTACAAGAATAGTTTAAACAATATTAGTTAAGGTGAGATAATTGTTGACACTTGTTTCTTGAATGCAGATGAACTGGTGATGGTAGCGACGTCATAAGGAAGGCCGTTACAGTCTACAAATACATGAGGGGAAAAAAAGACGAAAAAGTGACAATGCGCACTTTGAGGCGAGCGACACTTAATGAAACACCGGTGCGAAAGGATATTCGTGCTGGTGGCGAAATGTGCGCCGGGAGCACGAGATAACTGTAAAATATCTGCAAAATAAATGTGGGCTGGCGATGCGACGGCGATACGAAAGAGGTGGTAAACCAGAGTCTGCTTTAAAGGATGATATGCTGATGTAAAAATATGCAGGGTCACACTGAACACACAGTCACACTGAACCACAAGAGTGGTTTAGTGTGACTGTTGTGTGGGAATTTAACGATGACACGAATTGCCTTTTTTTATTATTATATGAAGGTTACTGGTATTGGCTAAGGTAGTCGTGCTCCGCGCTAATTTGCAGCAATTTTTATGTGGCGCAAGCAATCTGTTGTATATAAAAGCTTAACATATTTTGACAAGTAAAATTTGCATTTGTTAAGTATACCACTGGCCTGTGTAATTTTTTCCTGTAATCAGTTTTGTGTGTTTATTTCATGACATATAATTGCAACACTTTTAATGCAAGGGACAACTTTAGGGGTGAGTTTTCATATAATAATCCTACCTATCCACCAATTGCGCGGCTTTTAGGTCTGGACAAATCAGCTTTTATTTGATTAGCGTTTTTTTTGTTTTAATAACCGTAATACGTGGTTCGCATCATTTACTGCGTCACCAGCCTCACGGGCAGTGAAAAATAGTGTAGTGACGTCAGCGTATATTACAATCACTATTCGGTGTTCTAATTACACTGCACACTACGTGCGTGCTTTAGATATAAATTATATATACGTTTAGTAGCGTAGATGAATATCTTCGAATGCGGGTGAGAAGAGTTGAGACATTATGAAACCCATTTAGTTCTAAAAGCCTGCTCCATTTCTGCAGTAGTGCATAGCTCTTGCGTAACTCTACTTTCAAATCACCGTCAAATATAGGTGTGCAACGACTGCCATTAACCCATCCTAAGTTGTCATCAACAAATTGAAAAAAGAAACAGGTACATTTCCCTTTGGGGGATGGTACACAACTGAAACAATAAAATCAGATAATTGGGCATTCATGACTTCATAATCACATGTGACTTCAGAATAAGAATCTCGTCACAGTCAATTTTATTTTGGCCATCACCACATTGCCTCCTCCTGTTGTGATGGCTGGCTAAACAAAAATTAAAAGAAAAGCTTTTGCAAACTGGACATCTAAGAACATATATGCTATTGCGGTACAACGTTAACGTGACTATAAAGATATCGGACTGAAAACCAAGCATCGCAAAGAGCGCAAGGATTTGCTGTTCTTTATTTCTGGTGGTCAGAACATTTATTTGAAGACACGTTTTTAAAGCGAACCTTCTTATGTCTCATTGATTCGTCCACTAGTGCCGAAAACACACTGCAGGAAAGCCAACTTACACAATTGAACTATATGCGCACATAACTGCGGAACCCTATATTTTGCATTCGCAGTTGTTCCGATAACAACAATGGGAACTGCATGTATCTGCACTGCATTACGCGCGTCACACAATGTATTCCCGGCCGTCACCGTTGGTAGGCCGCCGGTGCAGCGCACGGCAGAAGAGGCTGTCGTACGCGAACGTAATGCGCGATTACAATCTTGCCTTCAGGCCTATTCCCTGTATATGCAACGGCATACAGTCCGTTGAAATGTTGGTGTGTGCGTATAATAAACGGCTACATGATCTAAAATAAAGGCTATGCAATTAGACGAAATGTGGATTAATTCAACTTCAACGATAAAAAATATAATCCTATCATCATCATCCTATATTTATGTCCACTGCGGGACGAAGGCCTCTCCATGTGATCTCCAATTACCCCTGTCTTGCGCTAGCGTATTCCAAGTTGCACCTGCGAATTTCCTAACTTCATCATCCCACCTGGTTTTCTGCCGTCCTCGACTGCGCTTCCCTTCTCTTGGTATCCATTCAGTAACCCTAATTGCCCACCGGTTATCCATCCTACGCATTACATGACCTGCCCAGCTCCATTTCTTCCGCTTACTGTCAACTACCACATCGGCTATCCCCGTTTGTTCTCTGATCCACACCGCTCTCTTCCTGTCTCTTAACGTTACTCCAAACATTTTCGTTCCATCGCTCATTCTGCGGTCCTTAACTTGTTCTTGAGCTTCTTTGTTAACCTCCAAGCTTCTGCCCCATATGTTAGCACCGGTAGAATGCAATGATTGTACACTTTTCTTTTCAACGACAGTGGTAAGCTCGCAATCAGGATTTGGCAATGCCTGCCGTATGCACTGCAAACCAATTTTATTCTTCGGTAAATTTATTTCTCGTGATCAGGGTCCCCTGTGAGTAATTGGCCTAGATAAACGTACTGCTTTACAGACTCTAGAGGCTGACTGGCGATCCTGAATTCTTGTTCCCTTGCCAGGCTATTGAACATTATCTTTGTCTTCTGCATATTCATCTTCAACCCAATTCTTACACTTCCTCGATTAAGGTCCTCAATCATTTGTTGCAATTCGTCTCCATTGATGCTGAATAGGACAATGTCATCTGCAAACCGGAGGTTGGTGAGATATTCACCGTTGATCCTCACTCCTAAGCCTTCCCATTATACGAGCTTGCATACTTCTTGTAGGCATGCAGTGAATAGCATTGGAGAAATTGTGTCTCCTTGCCTGACCCCTTTCTTGATAGGTAACTTTCTATTTTTCTTGTGGAGAAGCAAGGTAGCTGTGGAATCCTTGTAGATATTTGCTAAGATATTCACGTATGCCTCCTGTACTCCTTGGTTACACCATGCTTCTATGACTGCTGGTATCTCTACTGAATCAAATGCCTTTTCATAATCTATGAAAGCCATAAAGGGAGGTTGATTGTACTATTGTATTCCGCAGACTTCTCGATTACCTGATTGATGACATGAATATTATCCATCGTAGAATATCCCTTCCTGAAGCCAGCCTGTTCTCTCGGTTGGCTGAAGTCAAGTGTTGCCCAGATTCTATTGGAAATTATCTTGGTGAATATTTTATACAATACTGAAAGCAAGCTAATGGGTCTGTAATTCTTCAATTCTTTAACGTCTCCCTTCTTATGGATAAGTATAATGTTGGCGTTCTTCCAGCTCTCTGGTACACTTGAAGTCGTGAGGCATTGCGTATAAAGGGCCGCAAGCTTTTCAAGCATGATATCTCCTCTATCTTTGATTAAATCGACTGTTATTCCATCTTCTCCAGCAGCTTTTCTCCTGGTCATGTCTTTCAAGGCCCTTCTAACTTCAACGCTAGTTATAGAAGGAGCCTCTGTATCCGGTTCATCCCTATTTCGAATGAAAGTATCTTGGCTGTTTTGGGTACTGTATAGCTCAGTATAAAATTCTTCCGCTGCTTTTACTATGTCATCGAGATTGCTGATTATATTACCGTGCTTATCTTTCAGTGCATACGTTTTGCCTTGTCCTATGCCAAGCTTTCTTCTTACTGATTTCATACTGCGTCCATATTTTACGGCTTCCTCAATCTTTCCCATGGTATAATTTCGAATATCCCTTACTTTCTTCTCGTTGATCAGCTTTGAAAGTTCAGCGAATTCTATCTCATCTCTTGAGTTGGACACTTTCAAGTTTTGTCGTGTCTTTATTAGGTCCTTTGTTTCTTGGGAGAGTTTAACTACGGGTTGCCTTGGTGCCTTACCTCCCACTTCAATTGCTGCTTCTGAGATCAGCCTAGTTAGGGTTTCATTCATTACTTCTACGTTACCTTCATCTTCCTGTTCTAAAGCTGCATATTTGTTTGCGAAGCACCAGCTTGAATTGGTCTGCTTATACCCTTACTGCGTCAAGGTTGGCCTGTTTCCTCTTGACTAATTTCACTCTTTCTCTCTATAAATTGAGAGAAATATAAGACCTCACTAACCTATGGTCACTGCACTTTACCTTACCTAACACTTCTACATTCTGCACTATGCTTGGATCGGCAGAGAGTATGAAATCTATTTCATTCCTTGTTTCTCCATTAGGGCTTTTCCAGGTCCACTTCCTGTTACTGAGCTTCCTGAAGAATGTATTGATTATTCGGAGCCTATTCCTTTCCCGCGAATTCTACCAACATCTCTCCTCTTGCATTCCTAGAGTCGATGCCGTAGTTGCCAATTGCTTGCTCACCAACCTGCTTTTTCCCCACTTTTGCATTGAAGTCGCCCATGACTACAGTATACTGAGTTTACACCTTTCTCATTGCTAATTCAACATCTTCATAAAACTGTTCTATTTCTTCATCATCGTGACTGGATGTTGGGGTGTAGGCTTGTACTACCTTCATTTTGTACCTCCTATTCAGCTTTATTACCACGACTGCTACCCTCTCATTAATGCTGTAGAATACATTAATGTAGCCCGCTATGTGCTATGGACTAGAATTCCC